>NC_050514.1:22688107-22720717 GCF_002922805.2 Oryzias melastigma
GACTCCTCCGGTTCGTCACAAAAACCCTGTCAACTCAAAACGCTCGTATGAAACTTTTGAAGGTGCTATAGGAATTTCCCAGGAGGGGGGCGGAGATGCCGACGGGGAATGAGGGGTTCTCCACATGTGTCATTTTTTCGCGGATATCTCCGGTCCCTCACCCCTGTGAATGAGGAGGGATTACGGTAATGAAAACAAAACAGTTTGTATATTTGATTCTTTCATTTTTGACGACCTTCCACACTGATGTTCTCATTTACAACACTTGTAATATCTTCTGCCCCCTTCGGCCCCCATATCAAATGTTCTAGCTCCGCCCCTGCTGCAGCATAAAGCAAAAATGTGTGCATTGTCAAGAATTAGATTGGGGTTTTAGAAAAAAAGAAGTCATTGGAATGAATTAAAGAAATGTAATTTCTTTCTTTTTTTGACAAATAAAATACAGCCTTTTAGTATTTTTTAAGGCCTAAAACCAGCATGTTAATGTTTTTCTAATTTAATAAATGGTTTATAATAACTGTTATTTTCGTTAGGCAAAACGTGAAGTCAGATCCCAGTGTCTGCTGCCTGGTATTTGGAACATGCATGAACAGGGACCAGTTATGGTGAAATCCTGCAGATTTTGTGGGGATATCTCAGAGAAAAAAAAAAACAACAAATGACGTCACCCTGGAGTAAGCCAATCACAGCCTCCCTGCGCGGCGCGGCGTGACAGAGGGAGGAATATTTCAGCTGCCGTTGGAGGCGCAGCTTGCAGATCAAATGTCTGAATGATGCGGGATATTAAAGGTTAGGGTTTTTTTTTTTTTGTTCGTGGGGGGAGCGCGCGCGCATCAGTAGTACGGTCGGAGGACCGGGAGACTGAAAAGAAGAAGTGAATGGCGGACGGATCCCGGAGCGGAGAGAGACGTCAGTAAACAGTGTAAGCAAAGGCCGTGCGCGCGCGCCGTGTAAATAAGTGACTAATATCGTGTTTATTGGAGGATGTGTGTTCTGGTGCAGAGCTGCTGATGTGCCGTTGTGCCCGTGGGTTGCAGAGCCTCACCCTGCGTGCAGATGTTTACAAATCGCTGCTCGTGTTCCTGCAACGTGAGCGTGAAAGCATCAACAGTGATGCCACTAAAGTGCAAAGATCCTATAAATATATATGCTGTTATGTCAGAGCAAGTGTCTTTAAAATGTGTTGAATTAAAATATTCATTGTGCTGACTGCAGCTCCAGCCACTTTAACCAGAATAAACAGGATTTATTTGGATAATCCATAATTTAATTATCCTTAATCCTGCAGATTCTCTGACTGTGGCTGGTGGTCTGCAAATGGTCTAAATGCCATTTGGTGAAACTTGAAGATCTGCCCCTCATAACAGTGCTGTTTGTGTTTACTTCATTCTTTTGTGTCAATGAAGGACACTCACTGACCCAATGAGATGTCTCCTGATGGGGTTATTACATAATGGTAAAAGCCCAGTGATTGTTGGCTGTTAAACAGAGATGTCCTGGAAGAGTGAGCCAGGATGCCACTGAGATTGGGCTTTTTTCTGTCTCTATGGGAGCCTTCCTGACATGAATACTGATTTTTTTTCTGCACTAAAACTACATTTTTTTAAAATTTCCTTTTAACTGTTTGTTGAAATTTTAACAAAATTGTGCAGAAATAAAAGTAATTAACCTCCTTATCAGCCAAATCTTTACTTTGTGTGCCTAAAAACATTTTTCGCTCATTTAAATTATGTCATACAACTTTGTGTTGCCACATGACACCACATTTTTGAACACACAGTAAATGTTAACATCCACATATCAAACAAATAGGAAATTTTCACTCTTTCCATTGAAAAATTTCCATTGGTGAGCAGGAAAAATCTTGCGAAAAATTTGATTTAAAATGAATCTTTCAGGGACTGACCAATAAGAGTAAAGGTGGGATTTCCATTTACGAAATGCATTGTATTTGTTGAATTTGGTTCCCCTTAAGTGGCAAAAAAGTCACTTTATCTCATCCTTCTGCAAACGTCTGCGTAGCTGCTTGTTTGTGAATGAATGGCGTGTTTGCACGTGGGGAATGTTGACGGTGAAATCAGTGCAAAGGTTTGCACATGAGTACACACTGCACATTGTATCTATCGGAACAAAACAAGTCAGGGTGGAGGAAGTGAGAGTGAGTAGAAGGGTCGTGTAATTATGCAATCAGTCAAACTGCCATCCCCCCCGCCCTCCCAATAGTTATTGAGCAAGAGAAACATGCTTTACAAAAGTATGTGCACGCTTGGGAAAGAGACTTTTTTTGTTTTAAGGTGTTTACCACTTCCAAGTATTTAAAAAAACTACTTTTTTTACTATTTTTTTTTAATATAAATGAGAATCAACAATAAAACTGTAATCCATATCAGTACTGCAGTTACATTTCTCTTCTCTTGATGCTTAGATTTGGCATTCTGTTAACAATTATACACCATTATAGGGCAGAAAAATCTTCCAACTCTAAGAGTTGTATCTGGATTTCCACAATGAAAACCAGGATTATGTTTCCGTTTTACTATTGTTTTTAAACAAGACAAGAAAAACCAGAAAAAACGTTGAAAGAAGAAAATGTTTTTTTTTCCCAACAGCATCAGTCACACCCACAAACAAACCTAAAATGCTGAGCATCCACTCTTTAGGAGTAAATCCTTCGTGGACGCAGCAACATGTCTATGTGACTAAACGGGAGCGTCCAGCATTGACTTATGACTTTATTTTTGAGGGTGTGACCTTTCAGGCAAACCTTACTTAACTAGTCATGAAGGGAACTAATTCTGCATGTGCATCCACTCTTTAGGAGTAAATCCTTCGTGGATGCAGCAACATGTCTATGTGACTAAATGGGGGTGTCCAGCCTTGACTTATGACTTTACTTTTGAAGGTGTGACCTTTGAGGCAAACCTTACTTAACTGGTCATGAAGAGAACTAATTCTGCATGTGTTTTTGCCTCGTCACCAGTTACAGACCATGAACTATGTGGGACAGCTGGCGGGCCAGGTGTTCGTCCAGGTAAAGGAGCTGTACAGAGGACTCAACCCTGCAACTCTGTCTGGATGCATCGACGTCATAGTGGTCCGACAGCCCGATGGCACCCTGCAGTGCTCCCCGTTCCATGTCCGCTTTGGAAAAATGGGTGTGCTGCGATCACGCGAAAAAGTGGTGAGATCGATTGGCTCTTTCTCTGCATCGATTCAAATGTCATTCTTTTTTAAACTAAACTATACGTTCATTTTTTCTGTCACAAAGACTAAAATTTGTAGTCAGTTTTGCATTTGGAATCAATGACAGAGGTTCAGCTAGTATGAAACTTTTTGTGTCTAATGACCGTCTTTGACATTCATTTTACACAACAGCATATTCAGAAAAGGCATGTGAGGTTACAAATCTGTTAAAAGGCTTGTTCTGTTGTACTACAGGTGGACATAGAGATCAATGGGGAGCCTGTGAGTTTGCACATGAAGTTGGGGGAGAATGGAGAGGCCTTCTTCGTCAAGGAGACGGAGAACAAGCTGGTGAGCGACAGTGACTGATCTAACGCACACATGTAAAACAGATCATGCAGATGTTATACAGCCTCAAGATACAGCTGCAGAAAGCTTGCTGTCAGGCAGGGATGTTGTTTTTTTTTTTTCTCCTGGGACGTCCCACTAGTTTTACAACTTTGATCAATGTATAACTACACCTGGTTGTTATTGTAATAATCCTCCGTAAATTGTTGGGTTTTTTCCTGTTTGGGCAAGCCCAAATGAGACAGAAACGAGCGTCATCTTCTTTGTAGTTAGCAATTAGATTAGACGATTACTCTCTTTTTTGTGCTGTATTTTTAACTTAGCATTAGATGATGTTCAGTGGAAAAAGTTTCTGTCCTCTTGTCGTGTCAGCATGTCTAGTTTGTTGGAGATAAAACTTGCAACAGAACACACACTGTCAGCTTAATTCTCAATCGGACAATGTTGGCAAATATTCAGTTCCTGTCACAGCCATGTTGATCCAGAATGTCCTTCCTCTGACGTTGTTTTTTTCATCCTCATTTATCTGGATTTCCACTAAAGCCGTTGGTGAATTCTTTGTAATCGTCTCATATGACAACAACAGGAAATTAACTTAAAAATGAAAACAAATTGGAAAGATTTAGTATAGTTTTCTAGATTCTAGAAATATGTTGGAGGTGGGTACATATTAAGATGGGATCAGACGTGGGAAACTAGTGACCACAAAGAAAAAGAATCTGTTCGTGTGTGTGGTTAGCGAAGATCAGCAGCTGCTGTGTTGGCTGGATTTGTTCCATGTTGAAGAGTTCAGAGGAAAAAGTCCTAATCACAGAAGATTTCCACTAATTCCAAATCTGTCAGATAACATTGGTGCAATTCTGCCTTCCTTACTGCCTGCTGTTTGTCAGCCTGCCAGCGTATAGTTTTATCAGTGGCTTTGGAGAAGCACGTCTCCTGAACACAAACCTGCCTCCACAAAGTGGAAAACCCCCAGGCATCTATTTATAGCCCTGCTCCCTTCAGCCTCTCTGTCTTAAGCTTTTAGGGGTCGCTTAGAATTGCGCACAACCAAAATTGGAGGTCAACAAAAATGGTTCATAAAATTTCCTTTAACAAAATCAGTTTTTATTCTGGTTGTGATTCTAAAATTTACCTCAACTTAGACCCAAAATGTAGCAGCTTTAAGTTTTTGTTCACAATCTGTCACTTGTTCAAATCAAAAGTACCAGTTAAAGTTAATCTTCTTACCACAGTAATTTTAGGTTCCTAAACTTCATCAAATAAATGGCAGGAAGCCCAACCCACCATGCTGCTCTTACCCAACAGTGTTTGTCTCTGCTCCTCAGGATGTAAATTACCTGTGAATCTGTTGGGGCTTGTTCATTTGGTCCTATTCTAGAACTTGCATGTGAATCATATGTTTTCCATTTTCAGGTTGCAGCAGATATCTGTGCATACCTGAGGTCTAAGTCCAATAACCCTATTGATAAAGTCTCATAGATAAAAACCATGTGAATACAGGTGTAATTGTCCTAAATGTTTGCTTTTTTTGAGTCCTTGCAATTAGTCTCAATGAAGTTCCCAGTTTGCTGTGACCTAAATGTCCTTACTTTTTTGAAAGATTAAATGTTTTCTGGCATTTCTCAGTGAATTGGACTGTGGTATGCTTGTCATTTTTTTTTCACAAATTTTATGGTAAAAAACTGGCAGCTGGAGTTGACATAATTTCACCATTAAAAAATAAGAAAGAAAGAAAGAAGGAGTAATTAAAAAATAATAATAATAATAAAAAAACAAGATAAATAAAATTATTATTATTATTTTTTTATATATATATCCCCAATAACAGGGGTAAATCGAGACAAATTATTATTTAAATTCTGCTTCGATTCACTGGAAGCTCATAACTTTTCGCCCTCTAAAGTTTGACCAAGACACATGTGCATGTCCCCGCTGGGAAATTAAACCATCTGCTGCTGCTCGGCTGTTGGATGATTGCAATTTATCTGTAGATTTCTACAACAGGAACTCACGTGGATGTTTCTTTTCTCGTAAAAAATTCAATCTTGAAGGAGAAAATTATAACATTACTACAGAGAAATAAAAAGCTGTTGTAGATTCATTTTGATTAACAGATCAAAAAGACAACTTAAATCATGTAATCATGTCTCCCTGGCCACAGGAAGTGGTCCCATCCTATCTTGCAACATCCCCCATCTTGTCAGCAGGGGAGGATTTAATGGAGAAGGAGCTGCGAAGCTCCCATCACTCTGGTAAGATCAGCTGAGAGAAGACAATGCTGGAAATTGCGTTTTTGGGACAATATTGATGATGGCTTTTCTGTGTTTTCTGCAGACAACTCACATCCTGTTCAAAGCCTGGGAGCACAATATGGTGATGGAGGCACAGCAAAGAAAAGGAGAAAAAGGAGAAGAAAGGCAAGGCCAGAAGGAGCGAGCAGAAGAGAGGAGAGTGGTGATGACTTCTCAGAGGACGAGGACATGTTCACTATTGATCTGAGCTCTGATGAGGAGAAGGAGGGAGACAACTGCAGGTGTGCTTGTGTGCAACAATAGTGCTACTGTAAAGTCAGTGTATTAGAGCGGAGTATTTTTTTAACTATTTTTGTGTGCTTCTGATCATATTTGATGTTAAAAGGAGGGATTTTATTGTCTGGAAATTTTTTTTTTTTTTTTTTTTTTAAACAGTAAATACAAATTATTTCTACCTATTGTGGCTCCGATTTAACCATTTAGTGCAGAAACAAAACACCAAAGCTTCAAACAGGCAGCCTAACTTCACAAATATGACATAAAAACTATGAGTCCAGCTGCTGCTGCATCAAGCTGCTCATTTTAAGACTTGATTTTTCAGCCACGTTTGGTTAAATATTTGTTTTTTTTCCTTATGTATTTATTGCAAGTTTTACTTAAGAAATTTTAATGTACCAAATGACAAACCTTAAAACCATTTAGGACATGGGTGTGTAAGACTGCATGTGCAAGCATGTTACAGTTTGCGAATAAAACTGTTTGAAAAGCATCTGAGCTGCTGGATCCGCTCCAGTGGTTTGTTCTTTTCCCACACAGCTCTCCTTGAAATAATAGTTGGGGAAGGCCTTCATTCTGCAAAAGTTCAGCCTTTTTTATAGCAAGCTTCCCACGTGCTGGACTGGGAAAATTCTTCAAATGCCATAAACATAGAAATGTCAGATGCCTAACATGAAGACTAATTTTCAGCAGGGGTATTTTTAAAGGGTTTTAAATCCTCTTTATTTATTTTTTAGAGGATTTAAAAAAACAGCAAGTTGACTTAATGGTGCTCAGTTAAAATGTGATAGTTGCTGTAAACTCCTGCATCTGTGTGTCTTTGTATTCAGATCCAGTGATCAAAGCCCATCAGCCCACGCCAACACACACCCAATCAGCTGGACTCTTTCACAAAGGTTTTTGATCACTGCTTATATTTTTCAAATATCTTCATAAATGTGACATCAGTTATTACTCTTTTCCAATTTCCCTTTTCTTCTTCTCTGTCCTCAGTAATGTGGCTAAAGAGACTCTGTCCATCCCTGCACCGTGCGGTCTATCCATCTCTTGTCCTCAGATGACCTCTGAGTTTTTGTCTCTTGCTGGGTATCGACTTCATCTCCATCTTTCATGAATAAAAGATAGTCAAAATGCACTTCAAAAGGGGAAAAACAATAAATGTGCATGGTGAACAGAGTAAAAACTGCTCTGTTCCTCCGCAGCAGTCCGGATGAGTCGCCATCATTAACCCCGAAGAGTGATTCAGAACTGACCAATCAGGCCAACCCTGAGATGCAGTGGGCGTGGGGGGAGCTGCCCCAGGCCGCCCAGGTACACAAACATGTTAAATGACAAACTATGGAGAAAAGTTGGACAACTTTATGATCAGATCCATAATAAGTATAAAACACTTCTCACCTAATTACATCAATATAATTCATAAACATTCTGTAAATCCTTTTGTTTTCACAGCCACCCTTCCTCACATCCCACCAGAAGCAGGATTCTTCAGTAGCAGTCTCCATCCCAGTTACTGCCAGCACTCACTTCAGAGCCATCAGTGAAACAGGGCCCGTCTCCATCCCTTCCTTCTCTTTTCACCCTGAGGAGGCCATCTCCCTCGAAAAGGACAAAGACAAAGAGAACGGAGGTAAAGCGATGTGAGAGGGGAGTGGGGTACATCTGGAGCAGAGTGTGGTGATTATGTAGTTCATGTCCGCTGTGGACTGATATGACAATGGTGTGAAGTCAAGTGTGTTGAGGCTAAGACAAAAATATCAAAATGGTTGTGCTTTCACTCTGATCAAAGTGCTTTTTGAATCCAGAGCTTCTCCTGCTGCATGATTTTAGCAGCACCAAATCTCTAATAGATTAAAAATAATAAATCATTTAAATGTGGCAGACTAAGACACAGCAGGTGCAACTCACATGTTGTCAACAACTAAATTCCATTTCACACTTGAGTTTGAAACTTTACTGACCTCTAGTGGTTGTACTGAGAACTACTATTTGACCCATGTTTGACATTTTGCAGCTTTAGTTTTATGAGGGTTTAAAGAAGTTTAATTCCGAGTTAGTTTGAATATTAATTACACAAAAATATATCAGTGAATAGTTATGGCCACGAGTTTGTTTTGACCTCTGCTTTTTTTTTAATACAGATGGAGAGATTGAAACTATCGGGCCATCATACACAGAGATAGATGGTTTCACAGTTTGTTCAGCATCTGCAAAGATTCTCCCTGATCATCTCGACCGAGGCAGTAACAGAGGAAGTCCAATCATTAGGACTGATTCACCATCCAGGAAGAAAGGTGTGGTGTTTTTAGCGAGCAATCAGATCATTTTTTTTAACCGTCTTTATCCATGATAGATCTTTTTTTGCCTGCTGCTGAAGAGGTATGGTATTGTTTGTTGTAGAAAAGAGAAGCCAGCATCTTGGTGCAGATGGGATTTATCTGGATGACATTGCAGAGCTGGAGCCTGAGGTTGCTGCTTTATATTTCCCTAAAAGGTACAAATGCATATTTTAACAGTTTGAACATGCACAGCTTTGGTAAACACATTATAGCACCGTCTAGTGGTCACAGTTGTGAACTTGATGATAAATATGCATTCAACTTTGTGTCATGTTTTGCATAGCAACATATATTAGTTTTTTAAGCACTGAAATCCCCTAAGTTAAGCAAAATAACAATTTAGAACAGGTTTTAAATCACCTTTTGTGTTTTCCTCTTCAGTGATGGAGGCAGCAGCTCCATGAAAGGGGAGTCTGAGTTGATGATGATGGATGTGAGGAGCGCCAACCAGTCTCCACAGTCAGTGAGCAGCGGGATTGACAGCGGGATTGACAGCTTGCTGGATCAAATTAGCGACCTGCCCCATGTCGCAATTTCATTATGTGGAGGACTTACTGATAACAGGGAGATAACCAGAGGTAAAAACAGAATTTGTCCAAAGACAGAAGCTTTTGTAGATGCTTTAGTTTTTTTGTCATTTGCATCAATTCCTTTTTGTTACATTTTTAAATCTAACTGTCAAAATTAAATTAAGGAAACTATTGAAGGTAGAAATGTAGAGCATTTTATTAATTTTTTCAGTTAGTTGAGTGTAAAATCTAAATCTCTATATTTTTCTTGATTTGTTCATGTTTTGTGTGCGTCTTTCTATGTTACAGAGCAATTCCTGGAGAGAACAATTTCTTACCAGCAATTTTCAGAAAATCCTGCCATCATTGATGATCCAAACTTGGTGGTCAAGATAGGAAACAAGTGAGTAACACTTTGCCAAAATGTGCCACAGCTAATCAGACATGTACTGACTGAAACGCTAAAAGACATGGGATTTAGAAGTATTAAAGAAAGATTTAAACATTTACCTTTACACATGTTAATATACAAGCAAATTGAAAGTCTACAAAACATTTTTACTGTCATGAAAGTTTTTTACATTTGAGTCTTTATTTAAAAACATTTATAAAATGTATCAACCTCACCTTTGCAATCCTATGGCATTTTAATTAGTTTGCTTGCATTAAGCAATTAAACTACAGTTTGCTTTAGTTATTGTTTGTTTAGCTGTTCTGAAAATAAAATTAAAATATTTTTATTTTTAGCTTGTGCAAAGCTAAATGAATTTAAATATTACTTAAAATATTCAAATTCAAAATTGGTTAGTCAACATAATGATGTATTTTTGCAATAAAAAAACTAAGATAATACTTATTATATTTTAAGATTAATTTAAGGATTTCCAGTGTTATCTAGCTAATTCTGCACTTACTGTATGTAATTTTGCTGATTTTAACGTTGAGCTGTTTGGTTAGGCACATTTTGGCTTTTCTTGGGTTTTTTAGGCTAATTTGGTCTTTTGGTCCTTCCTTCCTGTTGACTACAAGCTAGCTTTTTTATCTAATTTTGCTCATATTAAGCTAGCTCATTATAGTAAATTTCACATTGTCATTGATTTTTAAGACAACTTTAACATTTAGACTTAACTCTCATGTTAAAATACTGTGTTTGGCCAATTTTGCAGATGTTAACATTATACTAGCTGTTGAAGCTAAATGTAGCATTTGTAATTTGACTTTTAGTTGATTATCAGTATCTAAACTGTTTAAGCAAATACAGTTAAACATATCCAGAGGGAATGCAGGTCATCTAGTCTGATATCTAGAGTCAAATCTGTGATTTGTCATTCATAGATACGTTTTTTGAGTTGTCAAAACATTTTTTTCTTTTGTATTGTAGATACTACAACTGGAGCACAGCTGCTCCTGTCATGCTGGCCATGCAGGTCTACAAGAAGCCGCTGCCACAGGTAAGAACTCCATGGAGCTACATCAGGAAAACATCTGACATATTTGATGGGGATACAACATGTTACATTTCTTTAATTATTTGATGTGATTTTTATAGGGCTGTGTGATTAACTCTTCAATAAAGCATGTTTAGAAACGGATTTAAAACTTCGTATGTATAATCTATGCTCTGGAAGAAACAAATTAATAAAGTAATCTGTAATTAAAAAAAAGAGAAATATTTGACCAAAAGCAGAAATTACTCAGGAAATCTAAGCATTCAATGAGCATTTTCAAACTTACAGGAAAAGTCTTAACCAGGTTCATGTTTGAGCCTCAGTGAAAACCAGTTTGAAGTTTTGTTTTGTCTGGATTCAATGCCTGCAGCTGCTGTGTTCTACATTCTAATCACTGCTTTTTTTCTATGTATTGAAAGGGCTAATGCGTAAAACGGGCTGGAGAGCATATAGTTTAATGAGCTAATTAACCGTGTCAGTGTGTTTTATAATCCCATGGTAGTGATTGACATATTGGACCTTTTTCAACCCTGTGTCTGTTTTTTATTCCTCCTGTGCCTCCCAGCATTTTGCAAAGAATGCCCCTGAACCTGATGTTTCACTACTGTTTTCTCACATCCTAAATAGTTCAACTGAAAGCTTGCAGCAGTAGATGTTGGTAGTGTATAGGCAAATGTTTAAATTAATTGTTCTGTCCTAACACTTGAATAATGTCATTTTTTATCCCTTTCTTTACCTCCTTTTTCATTTACACTTGTTATTTTGATCATCGTCCTCTTTACATTTTTGTTCACCTAGTGTTGGTGTTTGAGTTATGTCTTTTCTGCTTTTGGCTTCTTCTCGTTCTGCTTCCCAGGCCTGTTTGGCTACAGCTCCTCTCCACCTGTATGAGGGCTTTTTGCTTTGCTTGAGTGTTGTTCAGAGCATGTCTTCTCCTGTCTAGTTGGTTCTTCATACTCTCTGTTGTCCTGTTTTCCAGCTTCTCTTTTTGCTAGTCTTCTAGAGAATGCTTTCCCCACTCGTCCTTTCATGTTGTCGTACTTATCCAGCTCATGAGCTTGCCCCCTTACCCTACTCCTCTGTGTTTCCATCTTCTTTAAGTTTGATAGACTATTTGGGAAACAGTGAAATGTGATGTTTCGTTATTTCGTTTTCTTGGTTGCTGGTCTTTGTTCTGTGCGTGTTTGCCAGTTTTGAGTCACATTTCCAGTCAGTTTTGAGTTGTCTGCACATCGCTGTCCTCAGGAGTCTGTGGAGAACATCATGAAGGAGAAGATGCCAAAGAAGGGTGGACGCTGGTGGTTCTCGTGGAGAAGCAGGAACACTGACTCTAAATCGGTCAGAGAAAATGCTGTCAGGCCTAACCATCCTTTTGCTTTCACTGCTGGATTTGGTGAACTGAACCAGCTGGGATCTCTGTGCTTTGTAGGAAACAGTGACGGAAGCAGGAGACAGAGACGACAACTCATTAACTATGGCCTCAGCAAACAGGTGCCTTTACATGTAGTTTTTCTTCCTTCAACTATTTTTTTTCCTTTCTTGTACCAAACTGGATTCCTTTGATTTCACAGCTTCAAGGACGAGTCTTCGTCAAGTGATGAGGACCACAGGATCTCCTCTCAGGTGTCTGGATCTTGTCAACCAGAGACCCTTCTGAGTTCAGGCGCCGTCTGCTATAAGAAGACCCTCAGGCTCACTTCAGACCAACTGGTACAGTTTCTGTTCCTTCAGTTATGAAATATCAACACCCAAATTAATCATTTTCAGTAATTGTATTGTGTGCAAGCTTAAATGTCCACAAGTTTGAACACAGTAAAAATGATAGTAACCTACTGACCAGCATTTGAGTGCAGTTTATTCTGGAATAAACATTTCAGTGGACCTGCAATAGTTTTATGTTTTTATTATTCACTACATTTTTCGGAACTGTTGAAAAATTGTAGCCTCTGATAATTCTCCTAAAGTTAAAAGTTACATTAAACTAAAACTTTAAGATTAAGAGGACAAGATGCACATTTTTGTTAAAGATTCACATTTTTTTAATGTCTTTCAAGTTGTTTTAAAATTTGCTGTTGCTAGGATAAAACGACCCCCTTTAATATATATATTTTACAGAAGTTGTGTCTCTAAAGGTAAAGTTTGACAGATTTATAGACAGACAAACAACTGCAATGATAATAAACATGGTTACTCGTTAATTGCTAATAAACCGCCTATCATCTCCAGTAATAAATGAACATTTGAGTTTGGAAATTAGCCTTTTATCCCTTAAGATTTGTAGTTTAATTGTAAAAAGGGTCACAATAAATATGTTTTTTGGGAGTCAAATTACAGGAAATTTAGCTTACTATTAAAACAAATAACACGATTTAATGTTTACATTCTAATGTGAACAATTGAATCCCATTTAATTTATGTCACAATATTCTTACTGTGTTGTTCATACCTGTGTGTGCAGGCAAGCCTGCAGCTAAAGGAAGGTCCCAATGAGGTAGTGTTCAGTGTGACCACCCAGTATCAAGGCACCTGTCGATGTCACGGCACGATCTATCTGTGGAGCTGGAATGACAAAATAGTCATTTCTGATATTGATGGAACCATCACCAGGTAACTTACAGCAAGATCTATCCATCACTTGAAGTTTACAACCACTAGATGGCAGTCACTCTATAGAAATGCTTGTAGATTTCTCCTGGGAACATCTGCTAAAAACTATGCATGGATGTGTAATTAGCGCTCAGTGACCTCTTCATTAACTAAAGATTTTTGCTTCTCCCTCGTCACGTTTCAGGTCTGACACTCTGGGTCACATCCTCCCCACACTGGGGAAAGATTGGACGCACCAGGGTATTGCGCGACTCTACCACAGAGTCAGCTTGTGAGTTCTATTCTGGATTAATTTATATGGTTTTCTTCTTTGTTTTAAATTCACAAAACAACTTGCAAAATGTCAAATTTGAAGAATTTTATTTTGACAGAAAAATGTAACTAAATTAATATCTTTGCTACCAGATGGACATTTTGGTGCTGAAAAATATGTTTTTAAAAAATGTCAACACAGCATCAAAAATGTGTTTTAAATCTTTTAGTAGTTTCCATTCTAAAAATAAATTTGTCATTTTTTTTATTTATTTAGTTCTAGTGTAAGTTTAATGTATTCTAGCATTCTGAATAACATTGATTATAAAAAATCTCTTAATTCATTCATAGGAATGGATATAAATTCATGTATTGCTCAGCAAGGGCTATCGGCATGGCAGACATGACCCGAGGTTACCTGCACTGGGTCAACGAGAGAGGAACCATGCTGCCTATGGGCCCGGTGCTGCTCAGCCCCAGCAGTCTGTTCTCTGCCTTCCACAGGTTGATATGTTTGAATGTTTTACACCAGAATAACTAAACATCTTAATATTTCTTATAGAATATGAAAAGTAAATTGATATATTATTTTTTTGTATGCTGCACAGGGAAGTGATTGAGAAGAAACCAGAGAAATTTAAGATAGAGTGTCTCACAGACATCAAGCACCTTTTCTACCCAAACAGTGAACCTTTCTATGCGGCCTTTGGGAACAGAGCTACGGTGAGGCTGCTAAACACACTCAGTGTGGCTTACTTCACTGAGAAACAACCCTCATTTTGACAGAATCTTTGTCTTCTTTTTAGTATAATATATATATATATGTTCTTATTTATTGTGTGTCATTTCAGGATGTTTATTCCTACAAAGAGGTAGGCGTTCCTCTCAACAGAATTTTCACTGTCAATCCAAAGGGGGAGCTGGTTCAGGAGCACGCCAAAACAAATGTCTCCTCGTAAGCAAAACTCTTTGCGTCTGCCTCAAAACAGATTGATTTTAATCTTTGCACACTGAAAGCTTAAATCCTTCTGTGCTTCTCTTAGCTTTGTGCGCCTGTGTGACATGGTTGACCACGTCTTCCCAGTCCTGGACGCAGATGGGGAGGCCAACTTTCCTCACCCTGATACTTTGGATGACTGTAATGCCTGGAACAAAGAACTGTGTGACACCACCAGTCAGGAAAAAGAAGAAGACCTGCAGGGTACAAGCTGAGGAAATGGCATCAATGCATGGAGACCGGTACAGGTTGACCATTTCACAGGAGACATTTTTCTCTTTAAACAGTTTTACAATGAAGCTCAAGAGAAACTACAACAACAAAGATGGAAACAACCAGCAATCATTTTCTTTCCATGGACAGTGAAAGTTGCTCCCAAGCTCAAAGAAAACAGGTTTTTAAACTTTGACTACTGATTTCAAGCAAATAAAAGTATTTCATTAATATGACACTAACATATCACAACAATGACCCTCAATAGTTTGAATTCAGGAAAAGAGAGGCTAGAAGATAAATGATAACAAACATAACTTGTGTTGTTAATCTAAAGTATAGCTTTTGTTAAAAAATAGTTGAAGTTCTACATATGTAAAAGATTTTCAAAGGACTGCCTTTTAAGCACACACTCAGAAAAAAAAGATATTGCACTGCATATGGTATTATTAATTTACTTTATAAGTAATTATTGCAACAAATCATTTTACTTTCCACAATACTACACCTACACAGGAAGAAAGTAATACTTCATGCATCTTAAATAACTTATTTATAAAGTATTTTTCTATAAAATAGTATATAATTTGTACATATAACATGAAAAGTTTTCACTGTACAGCATATAGAGTCGGTTTAAGTTTTGCCTGGTTAAGGTATTTAGAATGTAGACTAAGAACCACCAAAACTATTCAATAGATGAGAATTTAAAGTGCAGATAATGTCATCTAGAATCTTCTGTGGCCAACTCTTTTTCAGGTTCATTTCATATGTGTGGTCTTTTGACCGTTCTACTGTGAAACATGTGGTCATGGCACATTTTTCAGTTACTATGTTGAAAGCAGGACAATGCAAACATAAACAGTCTGTTTTTTAAAGATGCAACTAAAGGGACTTGTAATATGTGAGAATGTTATTTATAATACTCGTTGTTCTAACAACTAATGCTCATCAATGCAATTTTTTTCATGGACTTATGAATGACTAAGATCTTATATTTTTTATGTTTAAAGTGTTGATATTTCACAGATTTGTAAAATCTTTTGTACTTATGTGTGTGCCGTTCTAATCTGCCCTCAAGATGCCAGGAGAACTTTTCATTAGAAGCATCTATAGGGTGTTTAATGTGCATATTTCTTTGAACTTTAGGTTTTTAACCACTGGTCCACAAAAAAGCTACTAAGATGTATTTAAGTGAGATGGAAGACGGTCTGTAAGATTTTTAAATAAAGTGTAACTATTGTAAATAAACCCAAAACAAGTGGACATTTTTTTGACTGGTGCTAATTCAAGTGCATGTGCAGCCAACTGAAGTGTGACATTTTGCAAGTGAACTGCATAGTTAGTTATTAAATACATTTAAATGTAAGATTGACTGCTGTATGCCCGATGCAACTATTCAAGTAATTTAAAAAAAATGTTTCTTTTTTTGTTTTACATTTACACTTTTCAGTCATATAACATAAAATTCCTGTAACTTTGAGTGATTGTGAAAATTACCTTTAATTTAAGGAACAACAGTGAGGAAACAAATGGGATAAATAATTACCCTGAATGTAAAATGTGAATATTCATGAGTACAAGAGCTTTATAATCATGTTTTTTTTGTAATAAATAATTAAAACTATAGTTTTATGTCTGCCATGCAAAGTTAGTATTTTGTCTTCTGTCAGTGTACAACCACACATATTACTGAAATTATTATTTGATCTGTAAAAGAATATTATTTCAATACATTTAAATAAACTTTATTTTGCTTTTTTTCTTGTAAATGTAACTTATTTTTACTGTCTATCTCTGAGGAAACAAGTTAAACAGATCACCAAGCCTGCAAAGGAAATGTTTTATATCCGCTTTGCAAAGAAACTGTTTAATATTTGAAAACAATGTTTTCAATCATCTAGCTCTTTTTCCTTCTAAAATCTCTTTTGCACTCCTTTTTCCCTTCCTAGGAAGGGAGACAAATTTGCAAAACTTCAAAACAAATAATATAGGGAATATAAAAAATACTGTCTTTTTCTATTTTATCAAATCTTTTTAAGTGTGGATCCTAAGACCTGTCATGCCTACTGCATAATATTGTAGTCACAAAGGGACTAAACTAAGCCTGTGCTGGCCAAACTACCCGTGCAATTCAGTGAAAGTTGTTTCACTGTGGTGAACCCTGACGGGATGTGCTGAAAAGTAACTTTTGAAAATGATTATGAAAAGTTTGGACTGCCTTTGCAGTTTATTTATTTATTTTTGGAACAGCACATTCTTTATCTTCACCCTGTCAGTTCAAGTCCACAGGACTCTCCAGTCAACTACGTGACAAAAGGACAAATCTGTGACAAACTGAAAAGACCAATGAGACCATTGGTGTCCAAAAAACCCAGAACAACCTCCAAAGATATTAAAGGTGAACTCCAATGTCAAGATCTATCAGTGTCAGTGTCCCCCATACAACTGCCGTTTGAACCTAAGGATTTAAAATCCTTATTAGTTTTGACAAATTACTTACTACTTTCTTGCTTGCTCTTTTTTTTTCCAAAATAAATTTATATTTCTTATTTAATCTTAAGTGTTTTGTACCAGTGTTTGCAAGTTCCTTAAAACAATATTTTCTTTAACTGCATTTCAAAAAGTAGAAAATTGATTTGTAATCCTGATAGAATCATTAGCTTTCCACCGTTATTTTATAGAGTGGTGAACAATTTATAAACTATAAAATTAAGACATTTCCTGATCATTTGTCTGACAGTCAAGACATATTTCCCATCTTTAGGCATTTATTGATGCACTTCTGCAAGCAAACCACCCTTTCAGAGGTGTGGTTTCTTTAACACATGAGCATTTACACAACCTTTGTGTCTTTGCTTTGTGCAAAGACTTCACAGCAAACTCACAACATGCATTGCAACCTCCTTTAAAGAGAAGAATATGGGCATTCGTAGTGACACTTTCTGTTTAAAAAAAAAGGTAGTAGTACAGGCTTATAAGTCCAATAATGTAATGAAAATGGAATGGAGGTACACTGATAATAAAACGATTGGATTGCAAAACATGAATCTGACTAAGGTTAATGAATGAAATACGAAATAAGAGCAAAGCAATTAAAAAATGTTATGAATCTGTAATGCTGCTATATGTAGGTAACCTAAAAATCGCTTTTGGACCTTATTTACAATATCAAAAATATCCAGTTACAATATTCAGGAAAGACTAAATATATAACTAAAATTACGTTCTAAATTTTTTACTTGGTGGATATTTACAGTAATTTGGTGCAACGTGAGTAGTGTTACTGGGAATTTTGTAATATTTGACATAAAGTAGCTGCCAGTATCTGTAGTTATTATCAAAATTTGTCAGGGGTTATTGTCAGACTGGCTATTGTCAGAACAGAAAAACCTGGGCAGGGTGAAAAAAGTGAAAGACAATTATAGATGAAAAGATTAAAAAAAACTATTACAGTTGTACCATTACTAATGTTTTATTTTATTTTAAATGTTTTATCTTATTTTTGCAATGGTTAAAAAGATTGATTCGAAAATTGATTCGGCAATTGTGGGGCCCCTTGTCCTCCTGTACCGCTGCCACTGCAATTTGCATTTGCAAACTTTTTTTTTACACTTTTGTACAAGGTAATCTCCTCCCTTAAACCACAACATTTTCATGACAAATCTAGGACGTTTTTCACTGAAATTGACCAAACAAACCACTTTGCAGACTCAAAAAAAAAAAAAAAATCTCAGGAAAAATGTGTGCACAAGCTTTGGGAAGGTTCATACCATGAGAGGATCAGCTCATGTTGTTTTAATGTCCTTAAAAAAATAGAAAAAGAGTCATCTGTTTTTTTGAAAGTCAGTTCCAAGTGCGCAGCGTTGGTGAACACGCATATGCTCCGTGACACGGTACTGACGGGAAAAAGTCATGGTGCAAAAGGGGCAGGAAAAAGGCCGTACACCCAGGTGGCTCCGTACGTGTCGATTTAGAGAGCCTCGCTGGCTGAAGGAACGATCGCAGAGAGAGCACTGAAAAGGGTGGTGAGCAGGAGACGAGGCACTAGCTGGCTTCTCGGTTGGCATGTTGCCTGACGAGCTGGAAGATACACATGCAGTCAAGGTCGGTTGGACAGACACTTGAACAAAACTAGGCACAATCAGACTTGAACAGGTTGACACTGGCTTTGAGTTGATGTTCTCATCTTCATTTAGTTTGGAAACCTCTGTCATATCACTTCCCTGAAGTGTCCGAGACTCATTGCTGCTTTGATCTTTAGTGACAGACTCAAAACTTTCGGTCTGGTAGTTGGGGCTTTTCCGGGTGAAGTTTAGTTTAACCTCTTCAGTAGACAATCCATTATTCCTTTGATTTTTTTGGTAACTCTCACTGGAACTAACATCCTTTATTTCGTGTCCATTCCTCTCAGCAGGTTTTGTATTTGTGTCCAGCAAAAAATCCTGCTGAGAATTATCTGTATCAGAGTGATGCTTCAAAGAATTCTGGCCCGAAATGAAAAGAACGTCAGCCTCACACCCATCACTCAAATCATCTGATTGATCCGAGTGGCCAGAAGAACCACATGTGAAACCAAAGGTTTTGTGAATTACATCAATGTCTTTTTGTAGGCAGGAATAATAAAAATATTTCTGATTAGACGGATCAAAATCAGATACATTTTCTTCTGGGCTCGCTAAAGTTAAGCATGACTTTACAGTCTGAGTTAGTTTTCCCTGCTCTGAGGGATTATCTGACTCCAGTCCTGTGGTGGAAACTGTTGGGCACAAATCCAAACTGTGTCTCCTGATTTCCAAAGATTTAAAGTTGCTGTCAGAGTCATATTCGTGTCTAGGAATTTTATCATTTCTGATTTTCTGAGTTCTAGGATCTGTATCTGAGTTCTGGTTACCATCAAAAGGATCATAGTTACCCTCCTTTGTATCTCTCTCTGTGAGACACCTGCTGGAGTAACTGTGCTCATTTTTTACTTCTATCTCAAGACAAGACTTACTGTCGGCATCTGGACCCTTTCTGAGACATTGAGCTGAACTATTCCAGTCTGACTGCCCCTCCACTGCATTCGTTGTCGGAGAGACGTCAATATTATAGAGGTCTAAATGTTGATGTTTGGAGGGGAAATCCCCAAAATCCTCATCAGTTTTGTGCTTTATTCCTTGATTCAAACCGGTCTTTACTGAAGCCAAATGGCCTATGTGGAATTTTGGATTAAGCTGCAGTAAATCAGAATGATCATGATCATTACAGCCCGTATTAGTAGAAAAACTTGTTATTCCCTGATCTGTTCCAACAATAGTGAAAACCTGATCAGTAACAAGAGGATTGGTGCTTGCGATGTTCTTTTCGTTGTATACGGTTTCCTGATTCTGTTCATTCTGGTATGTATGTTTACCAGTAACACATTCACCTGTGCTCCGTTTGTATCCATTAGTCGAGTGTGAGGCAGGTACTTTGCAGCTGGCTGCTGGAAAGTAAGGAGATAAAGGTGAATCAGCCAGCCGGAGGACATCAGCTCTGCTGCTGTGGCAGATGACAGGGACTGCACCATAGCGTGGATGTGACACTGAAGAACTGATCCACTTGTCAGATGTTTTCAGCAAATCTTTATCTGTGCTCCTCTTCCAGGATTTAATTCCAGCATTGCAAGATATATTTTGTGTTAAATCCTTTGATTTAATGTAATTTCTTTGGCTGCACCCTTCAAACATCTCCACATTGGCAGAATCATGGCCACTTGTTTCTTTGGATCCTATAAGAGATTCAGTGAAGGCTGATGGTTGAGGATCATTGTTGATCCTCAGAGCTTCCATATGGGTGTTTTCATATATTTTCGCTCCGTGACAAAAACTTCGATCACTTGCGCCATTGCCCTCAGTCTTTTTCCAAAATGCTGTTAGAGCGTCCTGCAGTTCATTCATCTCCAGATAGATGGCAGCAGCGAGCAGTCTGGAGTATTGCTCTTGCCTGTCTGGCAAAACTCCAGTGTAAATGTAATCAAGAAGATGAGCAAGTACAGAATCTGGCAGACGTGGATCCTGCAGTTCCACCAGGACGCCAGAAGAGGACACTATGGATGCTAATACTGGACTTGAAGCTGCTAGAAGACACCTGGAAACCCAAAGAAACAGGTTGTAAGCCAACATGAACACAAACACGTCAGTTCTAGTGACTGTGTTGCACATGTTGAATTATTGTACATTGTTAGTGTTCCTTGCAAACCACCTTACCTGTGTGCTGGATAAAGCTGACCTGAGCCTTGTCTCTGTCTGAGAACACAATCACAAAACTGAGCTTGTTCCCTCTGAAGATTTAGGTGTTTTAACAAGGATGTTGCATGGAGGTCAACATGTGGTGCACAGGGTGCCACCTGGAGAGTCAAAATAACAAAGTATGTGAAAAAAAGCATCAATCTCCATCTAAAATTTAACCACCTCTATTAGTTATGAATTAATTTAACTGTATAATGGCATTACATTATAACTTAAACATCATCTTTGCTATTTTTTTAGAATCTTAAAGAGACACAATAAATCTACTTACGAAACATGTGATAACTGAAAAGCAATTAAATGTTGTACAGCAATTATTAAGAGTTAGAGCAGTTCTCTCTTTGGCTGTTAGTGTGATTCCAAACAATTGATGCTGTTATAATAAAAGAGATCCAAATTAACAAAAGCTTGTCATGATGCTTCTAAAGCATATTGGTGACAATAGATGCAGAACAGGCATACAATTAACAGTCAAAGGTTCATGATTGCAATAGTTTCCGTAGTTGCTGTTGTCTGTGGATTTTATTGGTTACTGAATTTTGTTTTTGTTGCATAGAATGTCTGCCTTACAGAAACTAGATTGTTGCACTGAATTATTGAGGATACCATGCCTCTATATTTTAAATGTATCCTACTAAACAGTACAGAAACAATCATTTTGATTTGCCAGTTTGTTGTTTTGCATTCATAGCCAACAGTTACAAAATAAAATCCATCTTTTAAGGCTAACTTACAACTGAATTAAACCAATGAAAATCAGCTATTGTTAACCTGTGAATAGTAGCTTAACACACAGTTAAAACAACTTTGTTAAGAATAAATCTTGTTTCTTACCTCCATGCTGGACAAGAAAAAGTAAAATCCACTATCGTCCTCTGGGTTCAGTGGAGAAATGGTCCTTCATGAAGCTCCACGGATGGATATATAGTACCAGTTTTCTATCTATGCACACAGTCTCACTCGGAAAACAATCACACGCTTTTCATATTGAGAGCTACACATGACGTAGGGGGTCAGCTGCTGAAAAGGAGGGCTGGCCACCAACGTCAGAATCTCCATTGCCTGTTATGGAGGGGGACTGACCCCGGCCGGCTGTGGGCCTTTGAGAGAACACAGAACTACAACAAGCAGATCTAGTATTCCCGCTTACATCAGTGGAGGATTGTACTGTTAAATCTTTCATATTAAACCAATAAACAGCAACTCTGGTTATCAATTAAAGTTAATAACATAACATTATCCACGCTTTCTTTTTTCTTCCTTGTAGGTTAGAGACCAGTCATAAATGAAACTTGAAAGACCTTCAAAAGATCTCATAGGTGGAGCTTTTGTGTTTTCTATCAAAATATTTTAGAAAATTACAGTCTTTTTTGTAAGAAATTAATACAGAAGAATTTATCAAGGGATGTAGCATAGCAAGTTTGAAGTTTAAACCGTTTAATGCGTGACAGTTCATGAGCTCTATCAGCTTTACTTCTACAGAGAAGGTTCTCCGGTGTCTGAAGCTGACGCTTTGTTGACATCTCCATAATCGGTCATTTCTCCACCCTTCCAACCATGTGCATGTCACGCCTTTTAGTCTTAGTGGCGCTCTTATGTTACAGCAGAGTTTCCTCCCTCACAGAATAGCAGTACGTGTTCACCGACATCCGTGTAATGGAAATCCCATCACCCTTGTACACAGTTTTCCTTTGAGGCTGATTCAAAATATGTTAATAATAATTATGTTAATTAATTGCTGTAAACTATTTGTGATTTAAAAATGTGAGGAATTAGCAGAAAAAATGATTACTTATGAGTTTTATTGCTTTCAAAATGTATTTGCTCTTTGTACATTTGCCAGCTAATTACTGAAACCAGGTTTTGTTCTTAATGAAATTAACAGCAATAAAGCTTTCTTTGTGCTATTGATTTGTAGACACTAGAGGTTGATTTGCAAAAAGAGATGAGCTATGAGTAGTTCAGTGGATTTAGATTTTTCATTGAAATCCCATTGAAACTTCATTGAAATTTAAAGTTATTCATGTCTACCTTTTGTCTAAAGTAAACCAAGCATAAATATCTTAAAAATTGTAGTTTTTTACTGTTTTTTTTAATCCCAGATGTGGTACGCACCAAAGTATCACTGTTTACTTTAAGCAGAATTCACACCAACTAAAACACTCTGCGATTGAAGTCCTACTCCAACTATATTTTTTCTATTGTAAAATCCTTCCAAGTGGTCTTTTTAATGATGATTATGGAGTGTTTGGCAAAAGTCAAAAAGCCTGTGTCGTTTTTTAAGACATATTTTCTGCAGCGCAGCAGGAGGATAGATATTGAATCTGGTTTGTTGGCGGGACTGTTGGCACAGACATTAGCTCCTCCAATTTCCCATCAGTCATTTGTTTACACTCTCTTCCGCTAGCTTACACCAACTCACAAGCCCGAGCTAACGTTATCATAGCAAACAAGAAAAAAAAACAGCAAGCAATATGGGAGAACGACAAGAAGAATGAAGACGTTTAAGGATCTATTTGCAAGTAGATTAAACAGAATTAAACCTGATCCTTCACAATTTGAATAAAGAAATACTCAAAATTGCAGTCTTAATCTTACATTATTTATACATGTTCTTCATTATGAGAAAAATGCTACAAGAACATGTTAAAAACACAATTTTCATTGGAGTGGGAAGAGGTAGCTATGAGACAAATCTAGTTTCATGCTGTTTTTTTTCTTTTTTTTTACAATTTTTTCCTTGCATCCACTGCTGCAAGCTACAAGTATCCTTTGTGAATCCTTTTATAACAACAACAGATATATAAAAAACACAGCTTGAGTTCAAGAAAAGATTTGTGCTGTTCCTTCTAACCAACAGACACTGAGGGAAAGAAATGCTGACACAAACAAACCAACTGCACACTGCAGTTCCCCAACCCAGGTGTGAAATACCCAACACCTGGTGCTCTGAACTCTGCATTAGAAACATTCTATATTAGAGCCAGGTCATTTCAGGCGATGCAGGGGATAAACGGTTACACAACTGATAGATTTTTTACTTCTGTACTACCCTCTTGTAAACATAAAACATGATGTGCTTTGGCTAAATTGCTAAATATAGTTTATTACATGCTTTAATAGAAAGAACAGATTTGTTCCAAGACCAAGGGACACAGATTCCAGCAGCTGGCAGCTCAGTGACCCAAAGCTATTTATTCATGTTCCGTTTGGATTCTGGCCACAGCAAGCTGGAACGTCCTTACAGATCTAAGAAAAACTTAAGCGTGCAACTTTATTGGTCAAGACCACTGTCAGGCGGGGTGACTGTCAGTAGGACCTTAAATTTTATTCTATATTTAGCTGAAAGCCACTGGAAGGATTTAAGAATTGAAGCTATGCAGTCTCTCTCACAGAGTACCACATGGAAGCTCGCACACATAGTAATCTAGAGTGTTTCCATTCAGTCAGTATGTAGGGACATAGCTCACGTACTGTACCATGCAGAGGGAAATGACTACCATTGTCACAGACAAGGCTGCATCTTGTGGAAACATCATGTTCTGGAACAGTACCTAAGACAAAGTCAAAAATGTGAGTTTAACCCAAACTTAAACAAAAATGGGGAAAATTTTAAAGCAAAAAACATAGTTAAGTAATGCTGATAGACTGTGCTTTAGAAAATGTATTTAATGAAAAATATAAAAAGTGTGAAAGTCTCTTGTTTTTTTTTTTTAATGTTTACTGAGGACAATAAACAAAGTATTAACCCTGGAGAACCTAAGAACAATATTTGTCGGAACTTTTACAACTAATTTGACAATTTGTTTTATTTGGTTAACAGCATCTAACCATTAAAAAAACTAACAAAAAACAACAGAAACTTAGAAAAAAAAAACAAGAAAAACAATAAATAAAATGCAATACTGTAAAGGATAATTTAAAGAAGAACAGGGCCAAATTTGAACCTGTGGGTTCTCCAAAGTTAACATATTTGCTCTGATATTATGGAAATCATTTAGAAGCCTAAATTTTTATTTTATTAAAACAGGATCATCAATGAAAGGGATAGCAGGAAGTGTCATTAAAACTGGGGCTACAAAATGTACACACAGAACTGATTTCAGAACTACTGCATTGATCTATTTATGCTGATTTGCAAAGAATTGTGGGTCAAGGTTCCGAGCTATGGAAAAAAGAAAAAAAAAAAAAAAACCCACATTTTGAGGGGTGCAGCTGATATTCACAAATGTCAATACCTCTAGGTCACGCATCAAAGTCAAGGGGGTCAGATCCGGCTCTCCGGGTAATCATACCCGGCCCTCCACATCATTTTACTCTATTGTTATTAATGACCTGACGTTATCTTGCACTTATTTATAACTTGTATCATATAATTTAGACAAAATATATTTTTATGGAGAGTAAAATATTTAAAGTTATGTAAATTGATTTATTCTAGAATAATATTCCTGCTTTAAGTGAGGAAAAAGTTTAGGAAACAAAACTTTATGAAGAGATTGGTTAAAACCTAAGCTTGACAAAATAAAAGAAAAATAGCATTGTTATTCAGGAAATGTTCTTTATTATTGTTGCATAGAAATGCTAAAATATCTTTACATTTCCAAATAAATATGACATCTTGGTGACTGAAAATATCACTTGTCATTCTTTAAAAACAGATTTTTTATTGCCACATAACATTCATTTGTCTGTATAGTTATTTAAAAAATGTATGCATTTGAAGTTATTGTTTTTATCTTTTTTGGACAACATGACAGTGATAAGTTATATTAATTTTCTTGTGAGACCTGTTTGTAATCAAGCTTTAAGGTTCTGCTTTATGTACCTGGAATTATTATAGAATTTATTCACTTTTAGATTAAAATAAAACTGCTGTCAAGTTAGATTTTCAACCAGTAAAGATGATCTCCTTAATCATTTAATTTAAAAAGCTTAGGACAATGTTGATTTTCTGCAACAAAGTTAAATATGTAAGCTAGTCAATACTTACTTAACTGACTGCAGTGCAAAAAAGTAGAAAAACATTTTTTTCCTTTTGAGTCGGTGCAAAGCTAACTCGATTAGCATGCCAACAGTAAAAATAAAGATTTAGATTGAATCAGAGAACAAATCTCTAGAATAGTCACACATCTGGCTCTTATCAGGACATTCATCAACAATCTCCTCATTAACAGCCTCACCACCGTTTTCTTTTTCTCCCATAAGTCTATAAGGAGAGGTTAATAGGAGAGTTCTTTTACAATCATCTCTGTCCTCCTGAGACTTTTTCAAAGTAAAATAACTACTTCCTTTTTCAGGAAACCGTCTTCCTCTGAGTATCCCATTAGGCTGAGAATTAGCAGCAGGAGTAGGAGCAAGAATTCCATCCTCTTCATCACAAACAGCCTTTTTTGAGTCCAGGTTTGGAGTTCTTCTCTGCGGTCCATGAGGAAAGGAGTATTGCTCTTTTTTTCTCATCCTTTTTTCTGGAGTTTGTCTGTCGGATAAAAAGCTCAACGTGATGTTTTCCTTTGTCCACTTATCTGTTCCTTTACTGCAAGGGCGTGAAAGTGGTGGCAGCGCTTTTACTTTCATGACGGGAGTTGACTGAGAAGGAGGAACAAAGTCAAAATCTTCTGTTATTAGAGAATTAAAACTTTTTCTGCGTTTCCCACTTCTTTGTTTGTGGTTGAGGGGTGTTGAGTTGGTGATGTTTATGAGTTTCTTACTTAAATGGTGCCGGTCCATCTTACAATCAAGTGTGCAAGCATGTGCGGCTGTTACCACGGTAACATCAGGTACATCTGTGTCCACACTGCTCATAAATGAGCCACTGAACAGGTCAGCTGAGCAGTTGTAGCTGTCCTTTTCTAAAGACCAATGAGCTTTTCTGTCCTCCTCAACACACTTATGGGAATAATTGAGTTCATTTGTTTTTGGGCATTTTTCAGAAACTTGGTCAGAGAAATTGGATCCAGAAACTACGTTTACAGAAGGCACTTTGGTGACATCCAATAAAAATGAATGGCTGCCTCTCGTTTCAGAAGCAGAACATTCACCTGGAAAATGTCTTGTTTCCTGATCATTTTTTTCTGATTGTTCAGGTAAGCTGGTTTTAAAATCCAACCCTACCTCACCAACTATAGCATCTTTGTTTTCTGTACATAAAAACGCATTAAGACTCTCAGAAAAAGGACAATTCTCCCAAGCTAACAAGTTTGGTGAACATGTTTCTGTGTGCTGCTGTTCTATGAAAGGCTCATTTTGGGTGAGACTGCAATTATTGACTTCAGGTTGGGGGTGTGTGAGCAAGGTGTTTGTGTTGAAGCTGTTTCCAAAATCTTCCCAAACAGAAAAGCTTGGACACTGTACAAAAGATAAAGTTTTATCAAAGCTCTCCTCAGAAAAAATGTGAGTTTTTTTGCTCACTACTTCGTGGTTCTCCTCGTCAACTCTCTGTACGAGATGCGGTTCTGTGCTGTCGACTGTCTGTTTGGTGGCCACATCTTCTTTATCCAGAGTCCTGCAGGGTTCCTCCTGCTCTGCTGACGAGGTCACAAGCCCGAGGGATTGCTCCCATGGCGGGGTGAAAGTGAGGGTGCTGTCTTGTTCTTCTAATCTAGAAAAGAAAAAAAAGACTACCCATGAAGTAAAAACACACAAGTGGTTTGTTAACAGATTTATGATAATACTTTTACCTTAGCCATGACTGGGAGAGCAGACCAGAGACAGAGAAAGGGGAATCATCGCTGATACTTGGATTGTGTTCAATAACCAGCAGAGGGGTTGTAAATGGAAGTCTTTTTCCAGGATAAGAAGGCTGAGATTCTGATGCGTTCTGCAGAAGAACCTGATAGTACCTGACCACGGTGCAGCCAGTCGGACCCCCAGGTGTAGAGGGGAGCATTTGACTGGCAATAAACTGAGCTCTTTCTTCTCTGTTGAAGCCGTCATAGGGTGGCCTTTGACACCAAGGTTCACTTCCTGTTTCGTTAAACTAGAAAAAATAGAAATTACCGATATCAGACTGGGTTAAAACTAACTTTCATTTAGTAAGATTCATTTTTTTTATTATATGACCTATAATATTTACTGAATAAACATTCAGCAAAGTGATTAAGAGTGATATGAGCTCATTGGTTCAAATCAGCATGGTTTAAAAAAGGTGTTCCAATCAAAATTAACGAAATATTTTGCTTTACTGAAGATTTAAAGGTGCACAACTTCGAGGCAGACAGATACATACCCTAACATGTATGATTATGTAAGAAGACAAAAAATATATTAGTTTTATTATTTTACAATCAATTTAGCACATGGACTTACCCAATTGCTGTGCAAGAAAGAATTTTCATACAAATCAGGAAATCTCTAGCAGTGGTCCCCAGGCTGGGGACCGGTGCTGGTCTGTGGGACGGTTGGTGCCGAGTTGCAGAGGAAAAAAACGTGCCCTATATTTTTCCCATTTTTTTTTAAATAATCTGATTCTGATGGAAGTTTTATTTTGGAAAGCTATTGGAGTCTCCCCAATACATCAGACTCATTCTCACCTCAAGTCGACTAGTCATGTGTTAATAATGCATCCACTACTTTTTTAATGCGGCTGCACTTGAAGATAAATTTAAGCCACCAAGCTAGCAAAGCACAAAAAAAAAACTGCTGAGTTTCTTTTTAACAGAAAAAGACAGTGTAAGTAAACAGAAGAAGAGCCTTTGGCTTCAAAGAAAAAAGGAAAGCAGCTTTTAACAGACAAAAAAAACTCAGGAGTCTTTTCTCAAAACATGGATCTATTACACCAATTGTTCCCAGACACCACAGTAATAGTGCATAATGTCCATTAACCTGCTGTCTAATGTTATAGGATCTTGCTAATAAAGTAGCTCAAACAGCTGATTCATGTTTATTGTGATTTTTAGAAAATACCAGTTTTAGTGACCTCTCTTTCTGTGCATTTATCCGCCACACTTTTAAAGTCAGTCAAGGCTGAAGTTTGCATCTGATTATCTGAAAATTGTCCAAAATGGTAAACTCAAAAAAAAAAATAAAAAAATAAAAAAAAAACTAAATGCAGATTCCAGCCACGTACAGGACTGGGCGTGAAAAAAATAGTCAGAATGCAAAAGAAAGTTACATCACTTTTATTGTGTGTGCCCTTTGACCCTTCATAATTTTTCAAATTGCAGACAATCATGATAAGGGGAAATCAGATAATGCTTTAAGTCTATTTAACTGAAATCTGAGATTAGGGTTTCTGTATTGCGGTTTCCTCCTCATCTCTGTAAAAGGCTGTTTATTATTATTATTATTATTAACTAAAATAGAAGAAAATAGACTAAATATTACCTTCAAACCAAAGATGAAATGTTGTCCAATGAAGCAGTCTTTAACAGCCTTCACAAGCAATGTTGATTTAGTTGGTTGATCAAAGGGTCCATCCAGATTTTCAACCAACCTGTGGCATAAATACCAATAAATGACAAGTCCCCCTTTATTCTTGAGTAATTGCAACACAAATGATCCATACGCCCTCAAATGAGTCCATGACTGAAAGTTTGGGATAAAGCTAATCCATTGCATGACGCCTCGTTTCATTTGTAGGAGTTTGGTTGTTCTGGACTCACCTCTGTAATTCATTTGCATGAACACCAAAGAATTTGTTCAGGCTGTTTCCAAACACAGTTACTCCAAATATGCATCCATCCCGTAAGACTCTCAACGACAGGCGATATCTGTGATCAACTTGGTCCTTGTGACACCAATAACCACATTTGGGGCACCGAAATCTGAGGATGACAAAAGCGACTTTGAAACTGGAGGACATTTTAAAAAAGAGATGCACCAGGAAATCACATAAGAGGGGTATTTTACCTGCTAGAGTCCTCTTTTTCAGCATGGATTCTCGAAAAGCAGCCTTTACAACACGGATAAAACACACACGAGTCTTGCAGTGAAAGCACAGCACAGTTTAAGAGAGCCCGTCTGACGGACATGTCCTCATATTTGGATACAAACCGCAGCTCACTGTTAGCCTTTAGCTAACCACGGCATTCGAAAAAGTTTTTATGACTCCAATAAAATGCAATTTTTTTTAACATTTTATGTTAAAAGATGCATAAATACAAAGCAATATTTGACTAATATTATTTTCAACCCCATGTTGGATCCCTATCGGAGACGGGGCGCTTTATTTTAAAAACAATTACTTCTTCGTTTTAATATTCTCGCTTAAAAAGTGTTGTTGTGATACTACTGCCACTGTGTGGTCAATAGAGGTAACGCATCCAGCAAGTAAAAATGTTTCTTTCTCAGGTCAGGTCAGGGGTGGCGTGAAAAAAGTGAAAAAAAGAGAAATATATCAAGTAAACAGAGAAGAATCGTTGAAATGACTATAAAAATTGGGAAACCTAAAAAAAACCCCACACAATTCAAAGTAAAGAGGCAAATGATTTACATAATTTTTATTGTGACAATAAAATGAAAATTAGAATTGTATTTAACTTATAAACAACATTTTACTTAATGGCCATTATTGACAGCTTGATTTTCCATATATTTAGTATGTATATATGTTGTGCTTTTTGCAACATTTTAACTATAAATTAATTTGCAAATAACTTTGTTTTAAATATTTACAATGTAACTATGATAAATCCCTCTTTAAGGTTTAAACCTAAAATGTAGGCTTTGGAAGTAACATTCAAACATTTTCAACTTTCATTATGACTTTTTAAATTGTATGTTTTTCCTTAAAAATGTTGACACTATTAATATAAAATTATTCTTGGTGAATTTATTTATGCAATTTTTTTTATAAAACATAAGCCTGATCATCTTCTGCTGGCCTTTTATTTATTTATTTTTAGTTACTAGACACTGGTGACATGTGACAAAATCAGTGCCAGGCCAAATCCAGCTGATCCCATTCCAGTTCTGTTACTGCAACACAGACTGTCCAGAGCTCCAGCGGTGTACTCGCTGTCCTGCTTCCATTTTTACACATGCATGTAACATCAGCTTCATCTTGTTCTCTATTTCTTTACTCGCACATCCAGAACATAGTCATCTTGGCTGCTATTCTTAGCTCTTTGGCACGAGTTTGTCTGCACTCATCCCCACGGGCCTGCAAAAAAAAAAAAAAAAACACATAAGCATACAAGGACCAGACTGGCAGCTCTACTGCTGCCAGAGGTATAGTGCCAAGAAGCAAGATGATTCAAACTGGACAGAGGATCTTTCAAAAGTAGCTGTGCTGGCCATTAGTTCACCATGCCCAGCTCTGCTATGGGTAGAGAGGTGTTACACTTTCTGCATTCATCTGTATGCCATGGTTATGGCAGCACCAGTAAGTCACATAATCATCTATAGCTGAAATTTTAAGCATTTAAATGCACAGCAGCAGAGAACTTTTAGGGTCACAAACAGAGACTGGAGAATGTGCTGCTGCTGGTTATGTCACAGTAGAAACCTGACTGATAACAAATGTTTTTGAAGATTCTAATGTTGTCTCAGGAGTCTCTTCTAACTTCTGACGGGGAATGTAGGTCACAAGAAGGTTAAATAACTAGATGTTATGAGAGCAGATGCAAACTATCCAGCGTTCATGCAATGGAATGAGGATCTTCTTGCACTAACATCCTTTTGTGGAGGAGTGGTTAAGTTTAATCAAAATACAGACATTCACTGAACAACATAGACCACAAAGATCTGTTTTCCCTCTCTGATTTGTCTTTTGGGGGGGATCAGATTTTGTTTTGGTGGATTGCTGGATTTAATGTTGGTTGTGTTCATTATGCATTCCTTAGACTCATCTGCCACATAAGGATGTACATTGTTGTTTATTTGTCACTCCCTTCTTTCTTGTCCTGCAAGTTCTCCTTTTCCTGAATTTCATTATGTCTGCAGTTTTTGAGGTCATTGTTGTTTCTTCCTTTGTTGGTTCCATCTGTGCTTGAATGTGTGGGTTCTGCTTGGTGCTGTAATGTTCTGATTACTCCTAGCTTCTGTTAAAATAGGTGGTGGGAGTAAAACGCAAGATACTGATTCATGTGGGAGTTTTACTCACACCTCAATGTTCAGATTTCTCCCTTGATTTTTAAGAAGGATTATTTTGATGACAGTTTTTTCTCAGTAGTAAAAGTTATACATTTATGCAAACCTCTTTCAGAGATGAATGATAAAGAACAACTATCTTTTTAGACCATTTTTTCCCACGATGAAAAACTGGCCTTTTAACCTCAGTTCTCAGAGAGCCAGTGTTTATCCTAATGATATGACCGCCCCCTTGTGGCTGATACAGATAATGCAGTTCACATAATTCAACTCGAGAACATTTTTGGGACTAAAATAAAACAACTTTCTGAGGAGCTTTACAAAGATCCTCAAGACGAAAAATTTAGCTGATTATTCTGGACTATTAGGGGTAATAATAATAATTGTAATAATATACCATAAAAGCACATTTATCATGTATCAATTATCAATTTATCATTTATCAATTAATTAAAAATTGCAGAGTCTTAAAAGTTGAAAAAAGTTTCATATAATTGTGTCTAATACTTTGGAGGAAATTCCATCCTAGATGGAGTGTTTTACATGTTTCATTGTTTTATATCATAAAGCCTTAAAATTAAACATTTTTACACTGAAATGACACAAGATGTTATGTGTGAAGGAACTGTGATGAAGAGGCTGAGACGTTTGGATCCATGTGCAAATGTTTTAATGAGCAGGGGCAAGACATGAGCGTAGTCAGAGTCCAGGCAAGGGTCAAAAACACAATGGCAAGGCAGGAGGTCAATAAGGAGGCAAAGGTCAAGGCACAGCGAAACAGGCAAAGGGAAAACAGCTCAGAGTTTAAGTAATGTAAGACTTGACACTGGAAAGGAGGCTGGAGTGGGTTTATATGCTGTGTGATGATGATGATGATGGT
>NC_050514.1:22721009-22800070 GCF_002922805.2 Oryzias melastigma
CCAGTTATACATGAAAACAACATACTTATGTTTTTTCAGCCATTTTTGGTTTCAGAAGTTCAGTCTTAATTTTTCAGATCATCATTACTAATTTTAATCACTTTTCCATTTTGACATGATTTCATAGCAATGCTTGATTTTTTTCAAATTATTATTTATCTTACTAAAAATTTATTTGGGACTTTGTGTTTTTGTCAACTCACTCATAATGACAAAAAATGTTCACTTTAAAATGCAATTTCTGTCATCAGTTGATCTTTTGTAAAAGTGTTGTAAAAACAAATACGCAGTGTTGTTTTCTTGGACAAGGTTTCTGCAGAACGGAATTTCTTCAGTAGAAATTCACCTGAGTTATGGGCGGGTCCATTGGCAGGGTTGGCATCCCATTTCCCTTTCCTTGCTTAAAAGTTGTTGTTTACACACTCTTCTGCTAGCTTACAACCCCTCGCACTCCCAACCTTAGATTACTGGAGGTTCAAAAAAAAAAAATGGCGAGCAACATCAGAGCTGTCCAGCCATAGTGTCGGAGTCAGATGCCAGTTTAGACGAGGAAAACAAGGACGCATATGGTTCTGTTTGCTAGTGAATGTATCAGAATGCAGCAGAGCAAAGGAGCTTGTGGCTCCAGATTCACAACAATTTGAAAACAGAAATGCTCAGAAGAGCAAGCTTCTTTAAAATCTACCCTAAGTCATGCACAAGAAACACCCAAAACACAATTTTTATTGTGTCTTTAACTGTTATGACGCAAGCAGTGTTCTCCGTAGGAATAAATTCCTCTTCTTCATCAAATAATCTGCTTTATGATTCTGAAATTGACTGCTAGAAAACCTACATTTTTTAGACTGCATTGAGCCAAGGGTGAAATTTGCTGGAGGGGATGTGAGTTTTTTCTTTGGAGCTCGGCTTGCCTCATAGTTCCAGTGAACGAAACTATAAATTCTTTAGCACAGCAAAATAATTTTTACATTTACATGTCCCTATATGTTAGGAAAATGATTGGGGATGGCTCGTTTCCTGTTCCAACATGAACATGCAACATAACCAGAAAAGTATGGATGACATCATTGGCGTGAAAGAACAAAAGTCCTGACCTTATAACTGAACATTATTGGGAAGGATTAAAGAAAAGATAACAATCCTCTCGTCTAAAATCAGCACCTGATCTCACAAATGTTCTTCGGAAGGAACAGATGAATAAACCTCCCAGTATTTATTTCCTATAGGAGCAGGTCAAAGTCATTCAAACAGTATGGAATGAGATTTCAAGTAACCCTGTAAAACCTACAGATAAGAAATGATGAAAAAAAAAATATATTAAGATGTTATTTAAATCCTTTGATGAAATCGACAAAGACCGTTGCAAAAGACTTTAAAAAAAAAAAAAAAAAGATATAGATCAGTTATGAAATGCTGGGTGATTTGGTCAGTTTTTGCATGCAACAATGATGAAAAATTATTGAGTGGGTATTCAGGAGAAAAAGTACTTTATTTTATCTCAAATTTGACCCACACATTTTTAACGAAATGTAACTGTCAAAAACAAATAATTAGCAATACAGTTTGCATTATTTTGATACAGAAAGCAGTTGTTTACATATATATATATATATATATTTATACAATAATAAATGAGTTATTCTCCCCATAACGTTTCGAAAATTAGCAAAACTTTTCCCTCTAGTAGTGTTTCTTGGGGGCAGCCATTTTGAAATAACCAAGAAAAGCGCCTCTACTGCCTCTGGTGTAACGATGATGAACTACAGGGCAGTAAACATGGAGGAAAGTTTGGCTCATGCTAAGGAAATATGGGTCTCAGAAATATGAGTAGGCTATTTGATAGGAATGGTTAGGGTTAAATTTCAATAAAAACAGATCAATGGTTAATTTGGCAAAATAAAATGTGTCAACAAATGTCTAATTAATGTTGCTAATTTGTTTGCTATTCTGGTTATTTCAGGTTTTGTATTAAACTGTTCTGTTAATATTTGGCAGAGATGGATAAACAACACCTCATAAAGTTACATGAGCCTGTCTGGCGTGTTCATTCTTGTGCTGGAATTTTTTCAGTCGGAATTCGCCGGAAAGTAAACAAGTTCTTTTTTTTTAACCTCTGTTATTGACAAACTTTTACATTTTTGCCACATAAATTGGCCCAACTTTGGTTTTTCTGAAGTAATCTCGGTTCCCTCGCGCTCTCTTCCGCGTGTGGACTGTGTTTACTGGAGTGAGCGCGCGCCTCTGACGAGAAGCGGACATGGACTCTCCCAGCGTGCGTTTCCAACTACTGACTTCACCCGAATGAGGAACACTCCTCAATGTGACGTGAGCTCAGCGCCTGTCTGTCGATCTCGAGGAAAACGGACTGCGTTTTTGATCAGAAGTTCGTTTTTTTTCTGTCCAAAAACATGAATCCGATTTGGAAACAGTTTTTCTACTTCCATGGATCCACACTTGTGGCACAGAGGAAAGGGAACGGTCTAAAGTCGTGTTCTGCGCCAATGCTGTTCTTTTTCCTGCTTCTCACAGGAGGATTTAGTCTCACTTTCGGTGGTAAGTAAAAACGCAGTTGTTTGAGGATATCTTTTCATAGAATTATTGGAAGAATCGCGTTCTTAATGCTGTGTTTGATCCTTGCAGAAGGAGACAATGACGGGGAGTTTAACTTTGACTGCACCAACGACTATGAACAGATGTTTTGTCATTTCAATCAAGAAAATGACTGTAACCACAACCTGACTTTGGTCCTGATTAACTCCATCGTGTCCTCTGAGTTAGTTTTTCTGTCTTCTTTAATAGAAAAGTGACTCGTTTCTGTTATTAAACATCCTGTAACTTGTTTTTTTTTTTTTTTACTTCTCCTCTGCAGTAGTAGTTGCACCTTCAAGCAGTGTGACCATAATCAGTGTTGCTGTTCTGTGAAGATGACTTTTATATGTGGAGAGATTCATAATGCAACTGTATGGAGAGGGAGTGAAAGAGTTGCATCCAAAAACATCAGTGTTGTGGACAGCTGTATGTTGGATTTTCTACAAAACCTTTAGATTTTTACTGTATTATTCTAAAGAAACTGCTGCATTACTTCTATTTTTTGTCTATTTAGTTGTACCCAAAACTCCTAAAATTGTCAATGTGACCGTAAACCATGGACATGTTGGTGTCAAGTGGAAGACAAACTTGGAAGGAGTGAGAGATGAGTTGACTGCCGTGGTGACCTACTACAAAAAAGAAGACCCAGAGAAGGTAGGATCAGATTCCCTGGAACCAATAAGCTGTTGCTTTTTTTTAAGGTGATCTAAAACTTTCACACACACACACACCAAAATAACATGTTTTCTTTGTATTTCCGTCCCCAAAGGAGGTCAGCATATCCTTAAAACCATCGACTGTTGATAAACACCAGTACTTCCAAATAAGTGAAGCAGATTTGTCACCAGGAGCAACGTATGTGGTCAGCGTTCGAAGTGTATGGGAATTGAACAACAGGTCCAGTGACAGCAGCGCCGGATGGGAATTCAAGACCTGTGAGTGTTCATTTTTGGTCATTTTTAGACTCAGAAGATTTAAAAAAAAATAGTTAAATTCCTACTCCGAAGAAACAAATATATGTAAAAAAAATCATAATGTTAACTCAACTTTAACTTGGTATTTAACCTTTTATAAGACAAGAAATGCAGCCAACAAATAGGAAATGAATGCACCTTGGGTATGACTCCATTAACTGGGATGAACAAACAAACAAGCATACAGTTGTTTACTTGGCTTTTACAAAGCACTGAGTGTTATAATCTCTTGGGTCATATTCATGCCTCTGGAAAACACAGCAAATGGATTCCTAATTGTTATCCATACTATTGTAATAACATAGTTTGGCCATTTACTTGTGAAAATTATGATTCTTTAATTGACCTTTTTTTTTCTTTTGCAGCCTCTTCCCCTTTTGCAAAGCTTGTTGTCATCATAGTCATCTTTAGTGCTCTTGCAATCTTCATGAGCGCTAGTGCCTGTATCATTTTTTCAAAGTAAGTCCTAAAAGTTTGAGCACAATACGGTCAAAACACCATGGATTTTGTTTCCTGGGATTTTTACCTCAAGGTTTAATTTGATTTCAGGTTTAAAACCAAGTGGTGGGACAAATATCCCGAACTCAAACTTCCCGGATTTCCTCTGATCAAGGAAAGGGTGAGGCATCGATATCGGTTCAGTGGTTTTTGTTATTCCCTGATATGTTATTTTCAGACATTCCATAAGAGAACTAGCCTCAAGTCACTAACTTATTTACTTAAATTTTTAACTCTGTTTATGTCACAACATTATTAATTATGTCTATAACCAAATTTTTACCTGTCACAATGGCAAACATTCATCTCCTTATGTTAAATTTTACACCTCTCAGTTTATTTGAATATTCAAAACAGTTTATAGTCAAAGCAATGTGCCACTTTTTTTTCAATGTATTGGAAATTTAAATGATGGCCCGTCACTGTCGGGGTTCTTATCTCAACAGGAACTTAGCTAGAATGCTCAATATTCTTAACTGTCATTCCGGATATTCAAAGTGACACCAGCTGCGTTTCCATGAACTATGAAATTGCCCAAATTGGATTTGCAATGATAAAGTCGTTTAGTGGAAACAGCATAATAAAAAAAAATGTTTTTATTCTTTCTTTCTTCTTCTTTATTTTCACCTTTATTCATTTTTTGTGTACACACTGACGAGGCAACACTTGCGCAATTGTCTCAGGCTATTTAATGACATGCCGTAATAATTGATCAAATTAAGTTAAAAACGTTATAAACGATAGAAGAGAAATGGCACGATAGACACTTTTCTATCACTCACCCAACATGTATCATCATATCGCCCAGTACTATATAGAGACTGTCAATTGTCTAGGTGCGCGGCATGTGCCCGGCGCTGCTGTGACATCATCCAAATGTTCCTTTGTTGTTCTTTAACGGAATAAACTTAAAACAATACTTGTTTTTTCAACATTTCTAGAATTTCGATAAAGTTTGGTGCATATGTGTAAAAAAAACGCAGCTACTATGTACATCTAAACGTCAAGGTGCTAAGCATGGGTGTGGCATATATTTTATGTAAAACGTTATTTCTGACCAAGAAAAAATACAATTCTGATATTAAGTGTTACATCAAGGAAAGAGATTTTAGTGACAAATAGGAAGTACCAAACAGGAAGTATCTGCTGGATGCAAGAAAGCCAAAGTTCCATTGAGAAATAGACAGTTCTTACTCAGACATTTTATCTGTCAGAGTAACCATTCTAGCTCTGATACATTATTCCTAATACGTTCCTTCTAAGCCAAAACATTTTTTTGAGATAGTTTTTCTTTATCGCAAGTTATTCAAGCTGTAAATTGACCAATCAGATGCCTCAGTAAAAACATGTGGCGTCCGCTGGCCCCACCTCCAACATTTGATTGACAGATTCTCCTGAGTTTGCTCTCAGTGGGAGGGGTTTGGACTCTAAACAAGCCGGAACAAGCTTACTCATGATTGGCGACAGTATTTCCTCAAAAAACGTGACTCAGACCGCCTCAGACTAATCACTGTCGACAAGTTGCAATATGGCGGTAGAAATATCAGGAAGTGACAGCAAAGGCTCTGGCCTGATTTCGCGAGGGTTGGAGGTAAGGCATTTCCTATGGGTGATGTCAACACTTGCTTTGTCCAGTTCTTAATTATAGTCTATGGTGCCAAAAGAGAGTGGAAGGCCATTACAGATGAAAGGATCAAAAATATTATTATCATCATACAGTTTTATTATCGTTATTAATTTTAAAACAATTGTTCTTTTAGCTGAGGTGCTATTACTAATGCTTAAAAAAGATTGTTTTGATGTTTCTTAATGTTTTGTCAATATTGATACTAAAGTTGACTCAAAAATTTGGCAAGGCAAATTTTTGTGCTTGAGGGAGCTATTGCCCCAGCACCCCAAGAGTTCAGGTTTAGTGACTACTTATAGTGTTTTCTAAAGTAATAGATTCACTGAGCTGCCAACACGTTATTTGAAAAAGTATCTCCCCAGAGGACAATTTCTGATTTTCACTTGTAATATTTTTTAAAGACCCTCTCTAATAGCATTCCCAGTGGTCTTTTGGTAAAATTGTGCTGCTTTTTTGTCAAAATAAAAAAAAACCCTGTGACATTTTCTTAGAAATAGTTTCTTCAGAGCGATAGGAGTTCATCAAAAATTCGGCTCTGAATTGTGGTGTTGGCACACAGCAACTCTGCCCCCTCTTTCTGTCATCTTTCTCTTTACACGCTTGGCTGCTAGCTTTACAGACCCTCATACTCCCCAAAATAATATTAACAAAAATGACAAGAAATAATAGAGCAGCAGTTTTTAGATGTACGTGGAACCATCAGAATGGCAAGGAGCTTGTGGCTGGTATATATTCTACGTCACAAAAACACTCTTTTAAAAATTACATTTTTTTTTCTGCTCTTGATTCACAATGGTTGAAAAAAAAAATAAGATTATTTTCTGTATATATTCCCTCCATCATCAGAAAGTGCCACAAGAACATGTTGAAAACATGATTTTTACCAGAGTGGGTCTTTAAAAGCTTCAATCAATTGACTCCACCCTTTTTAAACTAATTCCGAGGCTGCTGTGCCTGTATAGAGTCATTGTAAAACCTTCTTATTCGCTTCCTTCTGTATCACTCTTATCTTTTTTTCCTCTTGTCAGAATACATATCATCAGCCTATTCTCTTAAAGTCATTTGAAAAAAGCCTCATCTGTTCATATTCTTTTGTTTTCTCAGTCGGTCCTCAGTCTTCCGTTGCAGCAGCTTAATTAAATTTGAACAATTAAGTTGTCAGAGCCGCTGTTTCCTCCTTGTCAACACTCATGCAGTTCTCTTCCTTCATCACTGGAATTGTTCCCCTACCACTCCCATCCTCAAGGTTCCTGGTGTAGATCCCTACAATCTCAGCAATTTTTGTTTCTCCACAATCTACTTTTCTCTAAGACTTTTTTTTTTTTTAAATAGTGACCTTTTTCGGTCTGGTTTTTACTCTCTTTTCTTTACTGAGGATGACCTCCTTCTGACAGCTGATTCTAGCCTCTCATCCTTCTTGATCTGAGGGGAGTTTTGATAGTATTTCATCCTCCCATCTTCTTGGACAGGCCAGCTCTCAGTATTGCTCATACATTCCTTTCCTGTTTCAAATCTTACCCCACTTTGTCACACTCAATATTTTAAGGTACAATCATTTACTTCCGGCACACTCAGTCATGCTCCGGGGTTTAGTCTTCGGGCCAGTGCTTTTCACCACCTGGCTTGTCCCTCTTGGCTATGCTTTCAGGAGATATCACTTTCATTTTTATTGTTACGTAGGTATCACTTAGATCTACATCCCCACCCTAACATTGCTGCCGTCTTCCTTAAACATCACCAACTGCTTCCTATAAAACCAAACTGGTTCATTTGTACTTTTCTTCAATTATATAGTGAACTGAAATGGCAATTCTAGCTTCCTCCCACAGTCTTAAAAACATTTTTCATAGGTGAATTTAATTTAATCATTTCTCTAAGTCGTGCCTAGTTGTGTGAGTATGTGGTCCTGCAACACACTGGTTCAAGGTGTATCTTGCCTTCACCCAACAGTACCTGGGTTGGCTCAAGCAACCCTGTGAGCCCAAAAGGGATACAGTCCACATCAGACCCCATTCTGGATCAAAGTCCCGTAATACGTGTCTCATAAACAACACATATTACAGCACTGTTATTATTAGTAGGAGAAGTTGTGGTAGCAGTATGAAGTTGAGACAGCTTGGTTATTTTTGATTACAACATAAAATAGTGTAGCAACTGTTCGAAATGGTGGTAAAATTCATCTAAAAAGCATTTTCTCTCATCATTGTTTGACATCTTTCACAAATGTTCCTCTTTTAGATTTTGGTGCCTTCGGATCCCATAAGTCTGCCAGTATCTGTGGAGCCCCTCAGTTTGGATGACGGCAAACAGTTGTGAGTAGGACTCCTCTACACCCCGTTAGCCCTGTATGTACTTTGCCAAAATAGCTGGATGAGTAACATCTGCTTATTCTTTTAAGGCCAAAACTGCAGTTTCCAGGCAGTGAAGAAAGTGACGAGAGCAGCCAAGACAGCAGTGGAATCAGTGACTGCTCCTCACAGCCAAGTTATGCGGAAACTGTTCAGCGTGATATTAAAGCTATACGACATGAGGCCTTGGAACAACTCTTTGCCAATTTTGGAACTGTAGACTTATTGATTGATCCCATTACTATTCCTAAGAGGGATGTTAGTAGAGTCTCTGGTTCCGACTGTCCATGTGTTGTAAATGTAAATGATAGTTCTGGATCATCTGGTGTAATCAATCCTACCTATTTTCCCGGTGGTACTGGAAGTCCTGATCAGTTCATGCCAGTCCACCCTCGAGTCCTAGAGTGTGACTCTTCATATCATACTTCAAAGTCTGATACTATGACCAATACCGGTCCGTCTTGCCTTTTTCCTGGCCAACAAGATATCATATCACCTATATCAATAGATATGTCATATCAGTGCACTACTGGTTCACAAAAAATGCTAATCATTGAGGATTACAGCCCATTGTCCCCCTCTAGTGGGACTTGCACAACACCGTCTTATGACCCTGAATCTAGAGACAATGCTGAGCCAGAAAGCCCAGAGGTGCCTGAGGGCACAGCAACACTGGCTAGCAATCTGGAAATTCTGCGCAACTTCCTGAAGGGGGGAAATTTCTTCCAGCCTGTCCAGAGGCAAGCGGAGGAGTCAAATTCAGAGACATTGAAGAGCTTGAACCCCCAAACGGCTGGTTCTGGATTCTTCGTTCCAGATTTGATTAGTAAGAATCAACCCGAGCTCCAAATGCCTTTCCTTTGGTCGCCTCCACAGTCTGGAAACACGCCAGTACGAATTTTCACAGAGAGTGGCTATAAACAATTGTAGCCTTTAACTTTGTTCTTCAGTGTAAGTCCAGATAAAGTAAAGTTTCCAGTCCACAAAAGATCACGCATTATTTCTGTATTGCTCCAGAAAAGTTACTAATGTTCTGTATTTGTTGTTTCAACGCTGTACATGCTAAAGATATGTTGCTGGAAATGGTTTCAATGTAGATATTTTATGGTTGCTGTTATGTAAATACCTAAAAATATGTTTTATCTGTGAGCTTTTTAAACTGGTGAAGCTGGAGACAAAATAGTCCTGTGCCTCCTTCCCACTGTTTCCTAAAGCATTAACAGAAGGAGGTATGAGTTTGTCTTTAGAACCTTTTGGGGAAAGCAGCACAACTAGAATCATGGAGTTCTGTGTCAGACTAGAGCAACACAGACAGACGTGCTGCTCTTGTGAAATTACTTCCTCATTGCTTTTTTCACTGGAGCTGTTTACACATTTCCAAAGAATTATGCGTCAACCTCAACCGCCATTTTTTCCCTATCATAACAAAGATGGTTAGAAACTGAGATAGTACATGTAAATGACTGAATGTTGCAATAAAGCTTGTCACTTATAAAAAAAAAAGAAAGAAAAAGGCTTTGAATAAAGGTGAAAATTTTCTTGAGTTTTTTGTTTTTTTTACTTGTAGTTGAAGCAGTTGTAATACTGGCGACATAAACAAAAAGATTTGTAGCAAATGTAAGTCAGTACATACTATGTATTTCCTTAATAGCAACAAAATGTAATTTTCCAAAACAGTAAAACAAAAAAATCACAGATACAAATGAAAACAATATATAAATATTCAATTTTTTCTTTTGTAACTATCAATTTATCATACCATTTCAGGGTCTCAGTGTTGCTTGAGCCTATCCTGCATGTTGGGACAGGCTCATCAGTTTGTCACAGGACACACATAACCACATCAACTCCTAGGGAATATTTAGAGTCACCAAACAACCTAATAAACACGTTTTTGGACATAGAAAGCCACATGTGTATAGGGAAGAACATGCACATTATACGCAGAAAGACTCTTGCAGGGATTTGAACCAACACCAAAAGCTTTAACCGCTACACCACCATGCAGCATGATTTTCTTTTCTTTTTTTATCCATAATGTAAATAAAATATAGATATACAGCGCTTTTCTGCCTTGATTAAAGTCCCATTCACCCACGCACACACACGCGAGCACGTTCAGACTGGAGGGTTGGCTCCGCTGCCAACCTGTAACCACCAGGTTACAGTCACAAACAAACACTTCAAGCATTTGGCTGAGACTCAAATCCTTGAAGTTTTGGGTTTCCAAAAAGTGTTCAGTCCAGTTTTTTCACAGAGCTATCATCTGTCTGTCCTGTTGTGGGGGAGTAGTCATTTTAACCTGATTCGGTTAATTTGCATTGTTTTAGTCTTTCTGGTGCACATGGGTCTCAAGTTCTCTTTTTTTTAAACCTGTTTTGAAACTAAAAAGTCCATATTTTAATATTTATCGACTAAACTGTAAATAGCTGATGAATTGTCTGTACTGTACTTTCCTGTCTTGTAATCATTATCACTGTCTTTTGCCCCTCATCAAATAGTATAATACTTTATAATACAATACATGTTGATTTTATTTAGAAAGTAGCTTAAAATTAATACAGGGATCATAAAATGCATTACAAAGCTGAGAACGTGTAATTGTTGAGGGATAAATTACTTTTAGGCCGCACATATGAATAATCAGTAATGTATCCTAGTATTGAAGCATCATACACACGCACACATACAGTTCATAGGGTAATTTAGAGCCACCAGTCAACATATTCAGCATTTTGTTTTTAATTGCGGTCAAAAGATTGGAGGCAACCCACACATCAAACGGAAGAAACTCCCAAAAGAGGGAACTGAACCAGGATCTTCTAGTTTGGTGACAGTGATGATATTGGGTATCAGGTTAAAAGACTTAAGGGTTTTTCTGTTATTTTTAAACTTTTAAATTCATTGACAATTTTATATTTGTGTGTAAAGCACAGACTATAACTCAGAAACAGTAGCTTTTATGCATCATCCATCCATAGATCAGTGACTAAACAAGGGCCTACAAAAACTAGCATTGTTTCACAAAAACATACTAGAAATTATAAAAAAAATTTGATTTAGTATTGTTTCTTTGATTAAGTGAATAAATCAAAGTTTTCAATTTGATTAAAAGACAAGTCATGGTTAGTATATTTATTTTACTTCAACAGCCAAAGAGAGAAATTATTTTAGTCATTTTTTTGTCAAAAGTTAAATCCACACAAAACGACAGACTATAGAAAATTATTGTTCTGAGTACTTTTTAAAAAAAAATCCAAAGTTCTCATAGTCTCTCGACAGAACTCGTGATGTAATGTAATATGAATCAGCGGGGCTCACAAATGGATCTCCAGTCGTCTACTATTGCCCTGTAACAAGTGAATACATCCTAAAAATGCTTTGAAGAATATTTGAAGCTGGAAGCATAATGTAGTCTGATCGCAAAAACTCAACACGTCAAGTCAATGTCAATGTCAAGTTTCTGGGTGAGAAAACAGATTCAACTAAATAGTCTGAAACTCACTGGTCACACAGGCACAGCAGCCCACACAGAAACGTGTGCAAAACAAAACTAATCAAACAAAAAGAACCACAAGAAAACTTGGCACTGTCTTTAAAAGGTATAGTTGTTACCTGCCAACGCACATCACATGCTTAAACAACCCCCCCCCCATCTGCTCAAACTACTCCATCAGCTTCACGCATGGATAGAAATACACACCTTTCTCCAACAGGAGGAGCTTGAGCTGGAGGAGGAGTTAAGCTCTCTGATCCACAGCGATGTCTTGAAAACTCTGATTTAATGTGAGTCCAGGTGATCTTTCAGTTATTGCTGAAGCAGCATCAGAGGAACTCCCACCTTTACGCGCACCTGAAGCTCAATCGGCAAGCATGCAGCAACAGGGGCGGCTGAAGCTGAGGCCATGGCTGGAGGAGCAGATTCAGTCTGGGAGGTACCCGGGGGTCAGCTGGCTGGACAAGGTGGGTACCTCAATTATACCTTTAATTGACACAACCGGTCTCACTCATGAGAATGATCCATTCCTGAAAGCTATATGTAGAGTGGAACATAAATGACAGAAAAGCATCATTGTCTCTTGCAGTCTGCATACATCTTCCAAATTCCATGGAAGCATGCGGCTCGCCATGGCTGGAGCATCGACAGGGATGCTACGCTCTTCAGGAGTTGGGCCATGCACACAGGTAAAAGCACAAACCCACCTGTTTTCTGTTGCACATCCTGCAGCAAATGAATGATGCTGCGATGAAGACCGTGTAGGAAAAACGTTTATAATCAAACGTAAAGGGTTTGTTTTTATCAGGACGTTTCTTGGATGTTATAAAGAGTTTCATCACAACAAAATCTTCGTGACCATCTAGATTTATTGTATTTGTGTGATTTATTTCTAGTAAAGTAAAAGTCTTAAAGAACAAAAAAAAAAAAAAGAAAGGTTTGGGATGACATCAACAACCCCATAAAATAATCTTTGAGGAATTTTCTTACTTATTTGCAATTTTAGAGACAAGCTTCTCAGATAAAAGAGATATCCAGAGCCACCCGGCTGTTTATCTTTTTGGAAGGCCTTTTCCTGCCGACAGTTGATTCCTCTGGCGAGTGCTTTATTTTTTCATTGAAGTGCCATGGCTGTATGATTTGCATTTCTCGATCTACCACATTCTTGACATCAAACCACCTTCCTGCTAAATGATAACGCCATGTTAAGTTCAAATAGAACAAGTTTAAACAAGTGAGGCGAACACAACCAATCCACTTTTAAAAGCTCAGCAGGTTTTATAAACACTAGGGGGGCAATCTTCGGAGGGTCATGCTACGACAGCTCAGCCTCTCAGACTGCAGCGTCACACAGATCTGTCAGTTCCCACCAATTACTCTTCTCTTAAGTGAGCGCAACATCCATAAATCTTAAAACACTTGTTCTCCTTCATCAGAGAGTGTGTGCGACATAAAAAAACTGTCCATTCTGTCCTTCTGTCTTGGGAAAGTCATGGCTTGTGATTGCAGAGTTGTATCATATGATGGGAAAGCTTCAGTTCACTTGCTGTGAGTGTCCATGGGGATCGAATTGCTGTCAAGGTACAACTCTACAGCTGTGTGTGCAGGCGTTCAGAGAAAAACTTTAGAGGATATGTGATCATAAAAATTACGAAAAATTAATATTTAGTGATTTTCACAAACTTAAAATTAGCAGAAAAAAAATGTATAGACTTTGTGGATTTTGTCCCAGAAAGCTGTCGTCTGTCTCGTCCTGCCTTTGTCAGATGTAAATGAGCCGTAGATCTTACAGCTCCAGTGATTTATGTGACTCGCTTGGTAATGATTACCTATAGACAGGCTGAGAGTCGTGAACTTGAGAAAGGACTCAACACACAGGATGCTCTTACATGACACTCAACATCATGATGCATTCTGTCAGCTCATGACATTAACTATGAATCCATTTTAGCAAGATTTCCTAAGAGTGACCAGACACTTTTATATCACAAACCTAAAAGGAAGCATGTGTTTGAAAATTGCTTATCAAAGCAAACGTATTCACTAAAATAAATAATCCTTTTAAAAAATTCTGATCAAAGTGACATTATAATAAAGGCATAAGTGATCAACTTCAATTCACCTTTAAAATCTACTAAAAACAAAAGTTAAAATGATTTTCTTCCCTAAGGTTTTCCATCGTTTCTCAAAATGACAGTAATCCGTCATTGATAGTGTGGCAAAACTGGTTCCATATATCATTAGAAAATGAGTTTTGACATCTTGACTGAGTCTTTAATTTGCTTGTATTTAAAAGAACTGAAGACACGTACTAACTTAAACAAAAAAGGTTTTCTTCTATTGTCGTGATGGTGTGTCCAAAATCTTTAAAAGTCAAACTAGAAAAATTTATTATTTTTTGGGAAAATCAAAACCAAAAATATCAGTATTTCATAATTTTTCAGACACTTAAAAAAAAAAGATAAAATCTTCTCCCAAATTCACATTTAAACTTCATTTTTTAAATTTACTGTATATAAGAACCCTCTTATTGTGTTTGTTTCAAAACAACAACATTAATGAGTTTTTATTGCATGTGTTTGTGACACCAAATAAACTAAGCAGGAGTCACAAAGAGGAAAAAAACTTTAAAGCTTTTTTTTTTTGATTTTTTTTTTTCCATTTCTAAATGGGTTAATCTAACAAAACAAAAGGATCGATTTTCCTCCTTTTACTTCTCTCATGCAATTAGAAACACATCCATCCAGAGAAAGTTCTGCGACACAACTAAATGTCTTGTTAAACAAAACAAATGTAAAGCCTTCAGTCTCTGGCACATTCCTGTCTTATGAATTTACACTTGAGGGTCAAAAACATTCAGTTTGGATGGTTTGAAAAGGCACGACAAGTAGTCAGAGTTTCCCCATCCCTAGGCAGTCATGGCTGACATTCCTTTAGCCATACTGAAACCCCGAACAGGACGAGGCGGTTATAAAAACTTGATTGACAGGAATATACTGTATATGTATAGATACAGGTGTTAAAAAGTTAAGGGGAAAAGAAAGTTACCCCTTCAATGAACTTCCTTTAAATATCTTATTGTTATTTCAAGAAAGTTAATTTGTTTTGCTTACACAAACTAATTGAGAAATAACCAACATTTGCTCATTTATTTTCTCACTTTTTAAAAAATATTTTTGATAACTTTAGTTTTATTGACTTATTGTTCAAATCAAAAACTTGCAAAAACTTTGAATAAGATTGGTAAATGTTCAACTTACTTTACTTGTGTTCTTTATTATTGTTTTTCACTTGTTTAAACATCTTGTCACTGCTCTTGTTTACTGGGAGTGTAACAGTTCATTTATATCATATCATAATTTCTGGTTGCTGATACGATTTATAGTCAATTTTGGTTTATTTGGAATGATCTGATTTGATCTGATTCACCGAGCTGAAATCAATCCAGGACATTCTTATCTAAAAATTCAACCAGTGAGACTCAGAGATAAATACCTGAACAGTGCAGGGGAAGTTTTCCTGATTCCTCATATTTCTTGCCAGATAATAAAGTGCAAATATATGTACAAGTAAACAAATCCATTCACGTTTTAATTTAATAAAATTCAGCCCACTGTTTTTTTTTCACATCAATAGAATAGAAACTGAATATTTCTACCACACTGTATGGTCACAAAATTGAAATGCTAAATTCAAAATTTTTTCCATACATTGAACTTATTATTTAAAAAAAGTGCATTTTGTGGTACAAGCACCAAATTTGGCCACAAGAAAATTCAAAATACTATATAAAGAGAATTTAGAATAGCATGTACTACATATATAATAGTATTCTGCAGGTCCTCAAGTTTAAAGACAGCACTTTCTACATGAACAGTCCACATTTTTGAGACTGGGGTAATTGAACATTTTATATCAACTTTTACAAATGGTTGCCATTTTGAAGTTTTCTTACGCGCTTTTCAGAAAGAGGGGATCCTAATGTAAATTCATATCAAATTTGGTACTTGTACCACAAAATGCGCAATTTATCTAAAATATCACGACATAACCATCTCCACTATTGCCATGACACATGATTATTGACAAATGTCTGTAATATATACTTGAAACAAGCCTTAACCCTTCAACACAGGAGTTTCAGTGTTTATGTTCTTTGATTTATAGTAATTTTCTTTTAATTGTTAACATGATCCATGTACAGTAATTCCAACAGATTCTGAAGGAGAAAGTTGCTTTTCTTCTTCAGAATCTACTGGAATTAGGTCAGTCACGTTTAATGGCTGAAAAGTTCCGATATGTTAAAGAATTTGTGTTTCGCCTCAGGTTCTAAAGGTCATACTAACGACCTAATGGTTCCTCATGCTTTGGTAGTTATGTGAAGATATCTGCACTTTGTAGTTACTTACATACTTTCAGGTAATATCTCTACAACTTACACCAAACAATCTTGATAAGAAAGCAGACTGTGCTATTTGCTTTGCAGGTCAAATGTATTTGAGTAAAAACAGTGTGATGATGTTGGTCAATTTGATTCTTTGTTTCAGGGCGGTACCGTCCGGGCAAAGACAAGCCTGATCCTAAGACATGGAAAGCAAATTTTCGCTGTGCTTTAAACTCCTTGCCTGATGTGTGTGAGCTGCGTGAGCACAGCAAAAAGAGAGGCAGCAATGCTTACAAAGTCTACAGGATGCTGCCCCGCTCTCAAACACAGAGGCGCAAAAGAGGTAAGAAAAACAATCAAACATTTTTCCAAACAATGACATTTTACTGTTACACCTCATGTCACCTTGTTCTTGTTTTTTTCCCCCCGGCAGGGTTGCGTTTGTTCAGCAAAACCAGAGAAAGACATACCAGTTTAGAAGATAGCAGACACGATGACACATGCATGACACCAACCTGGCAACCCACAGCAACAGGACCCATTTCAGATGCAACGCAGGAGGTGGAAACAGCTGCACAAAACACCCTCATCAACACTCATCCATACGGTGAGACTGACTTCCATTTAGCTGCTTTTCTTCAGTTATGGAAGTTATTAATTAATTACAAAAGATATGATTGAATTACTTATTAAGTGATGTTTTAATTAATGAATTAATGTTTTCTTTAATTGAAAAAAATAAGTGCCAATATTTTAATTTGTATAAACTTGTTTTTACCATATTGCCTCTCATCTAAAAGTGAACCACTTTGTTGTACTTTACTATTTTATTCTGTTCTATTTCTGCAGATAATGTTAACAAAGTCACTCAAAAGTAACACTTGAGTCATGTAACACATTACAATACTGAAGAACTAATACTGTAAATTAAGGGAATAGTTTAAGTTAAAAAAAACATAACTGATAGCTTAGAAATGAATTGTAAATTGCTGCTATTCTTGATGATAAAAATAAAAAAAGTTTTTTTTTTTTCATTGTGCAGAGATGTGGGAGCCCAAACAAGAGAACCAGGAACAGAGTGAGGCTGTCTTTAAGGTACTTTTACTCAACTTCTGCAAATCCTGGTTATGCAACCTAAATGATCTCGCCACCTAAACAAAAATCAAAAGTTAAATAAATGCAACAATTTTGATCAATTTTGGTTTCCATGCTAAGAAATCCTTACCATAATTTTCTGTTTAGCCATTCGAGTAATTCTGTGTTTTCCTCGCTGCAGCTAATGGAACACTTCACCACCCAAGATCTCTGGAACCAGACTGGGGAACAGAAAGGATGGAGACAGCACAATATTTGGAACCAGTGGCCATGTATGACACAATATTTTGTACCATCTCGTGCTCGCCTTTGCTGAGTTCAGATATCTGCAAAAATTGCTTAGGTGGCAAATGTAGACAGAAAAGCAGACTTAACTGTCAGAAATGATTAATGTTCCATTGTATTTAGCTGTAACTCAATGTTAAAAATCAACACTTGCTCTTGTAAAATCCAAAAATGTTTTTCCAGTACACCAAAGAGCAAATACAGAAAAGGAACCATACACCTCACTCATTATGAAAAAAAAAAAAAATCCTTCATTGTTACATTTTTCAAACCATATCAGCTTTCCTCTTCTGTCTGATTGTTTTTACAACCAAGCAACAAACAGCCAGTGGGCAAAATTAGCCTTCAAACTATTTACTTTCGCTATAACTTCTGTCTCACCTGAAGAAGGAAGACTGCCTATGCGTGGGAGGGCAAACGGTGGCGGGGATAGAGTATTCAGGAAGTCAGAAAAAGTGAAACTTATGGAATGAGGATAAAGAGGCAGTGTAAAACACCTACAAGGCCATTTGTGGTTGTCGTTTTTTTTTTCTGCAATCTTTTGTGCAATCTCTTCCTCTTGGCCTTTTTAACCTGAGGCAGGTTTAAGAACGAAAGTGACTAGAGTCGGGTCATAAGAGTTTTTTACACAAGCAAGTCAGACCCCAAATGACAGATAGACACAGGCTAGCAACACACATTTTCTTATGTTAATTCTCTATTTTCCATTACATAATTTAATTTTAAAATCCACACAGCCAATGCCAAAATCATATACTTTTGGAACATGTTTATGTTATTTTTAACTAAAAAGTATCATGTGGTTATTTATTTATTTAATTTTTTATTTAGTTATTTTTTACTTTTATTTATGAGAAAGAGCAAAGAAAATCGGTTTTAAAGAGGCTCTGTGCTCCTTAAGGCCTATTGTGTTCATATTTTTGTCATTTAAATTTTTGTTTTGTGCAGGTTTTTGTCAGAAAGGAAAAATGTGATTCATGTTTTAATAAAGAAATATGCTAAAAAAAGTTAGAAATATATTTTTCCCCAAACTGTTTACAGCAGAATTAGTTAAATTTTCTTCAAGTTTGACCCTTTTCACCTTTTCACTAAGCTTTGTTGGATATTTAATTGTCACACCAGATGCAAAGGATTTCGTTGCATCCTACTCTTATTATTGAAATTACTTTCTGATTTTTTTTTTTTAGTTTACATTTTTTCTTGACTTGTTTCCTTATTCTTTTGTATCTTAAGCCATTTGTTTCACTTTTTCAACTTTCTCTGAACTCACAAAACAAGGAAATTCTCTAGAAAATATTTACATACAGCCAAACATAACCCATTATTTTCAACTATTGCTCATTTTCAATGAGATTTATAACTTTTGGGAGAGTTAGTTGAAGCTTCTACTTACTTCTGTCAGGTAGCAATGCACAGAGCCTAAATAATCCTTTACTACAGACAGTAAAGGGCTGTAAGTTTTGGTTCTTTTGTGAAAAGATGGCTGTTCAAAAGTTTTATGACAGACTTCTATCAACTTAAAGTTTTTCATTTGGTAGATATCATAGATAACAATATTCATTTTAGTTTGTGATTCTGTATTCCACAGGTGCTACTGTTGATGAAAACCCTTACCCTCACTACATGGAGAACTGCAGTGATCTGTTTGGACCAAACTACATGAAGGAACTGTCTGACTGGTCCACACATCATTTAACACCAATGCCATAGCCATGAGCCCAAAAGCCGTCCTCCCTCCAGTTGTGTTTACAAGCTATTTTATTATTTTATTTTCTTTTACAAAGATTATGCTATGTATCCCGTCATTCAGGGAAGCTTTAAGACAAAAAAAAAATAAAAAAATAAGTAGCACTAAAGCCAGAGGGCAACGATGCTGCCCTGTCAGTCAACTACAATTCTAAGCATGCCGGGATGGAGATCTTGTTGCAAGCCAAGCCTCGTAGCGGTTGTCATCTCTTGTTCTAGCTATGATTCGGCGCCTCAAGCTCACCAGAGGGACTCCAAGCTCAAACCAAAGCTTTCCGAGTAAACAGATCTCATTTCAGCTTCATGCGGGCTCATCTTTCTGTGGCTTTTTCAAAATGTTTTACCAGTATGTTGAAGTGCAGAGCAAAGAAGCAGAAAACACAACAATTTGTATATTTATGTTCATGAATGGAGCTCGGAAATACTTTTGTTTCTATAAGTAAAAAAGTGAATTAACATACATTTTAGTGTATAAATTGCATTGTGTAATTAGAGAATCAAGAATAAGAATTAAGATTAAATGCATTTTTTATGACTTTTTTGTACTTTTTGTTTGATCTCTGAGCTTTCTGTAGACTTTAAAAGTTGAACTTACATTGTACATTTTTTAATATTTGTGTGCATTATATTATCCGCAAATTAAAACAAATAAAACTCGAAACTTCACCTTTTTAGAGTGTTGTTCTGACCATTATAATGTTTGGCAGATTGCATGTTTACAAGTATTGTCATTATAAACAACCCCATAATTTCTATCACTTGTGACTCAAGTAATGAACAGAGTACTAATGTAAAGTTCAGTCACAAGAAAAAAAATACAAAATCAGACACATTTTAACCCTAAAGGTTATGTAGGCTAATCATTTTTTTTTATTTCAACATCTCAAACCTCTTTTAATTGGTCACTTAGCAAAAAGTAGTCTTATAAACTAGAAGTATATAACAAAAAATGAAGCAGTATACTCTAAGATTACTTTTTATTTACAGTAAATTTATAATGTTCCAATGTAGACTGAATAATATACTTCCTTCACCACAGTACATTGTCCATAGTATACTTGTACAGTATTTTGTTTTTGACTTGAGCATGTTATACTCAAGTGAACTTCCTAAAAAAAACTCAAGTGTAGTAACTTTTTAAGTCACTGTTACACTCTGAATAACTAAATGTCCAACAAGCTGTCTAAAAATAAAATATTTGCCTTTACTCATAAAGTTTATATTACTATCATTTGAAATAAAGAAGTTATTGAATATTATTTTATTATTTCTACATTTCCAGCTCCTTCGTAATACCTATATTCATCCTTTTATTCTTCCCTTCAGGTAGTGTTCTTGTTGGTGTGTTGACTGTAGCTCCGCCCCTCTACTCATAGCTGAGCAGAGACGGTGATGACATTGCACACTTTAAACCAATCAAATGTGAGCTCATGGTAGACAGTTCAGTGACATCCAATCAGAAACCAGCTCTAGTTATCAATTCATGCACATAGACCATCTAATTAGACGTCAGACCCACAAACGGTTATTGAGGCCTCTGATTGGTCAACTTATAACTCAAATAATTTGTGATAAGGGAAAAAAATCTTTAAAAAAAATTTTGGATTAGAAAGAAGATGTCATGAAGAAAACACCAGAGTGAGAATGGTTAAAAATGACTGAGAAATGACTAAAATAACAAATAACTTTGGCCTTCATGCAGCCCACTGGTACTTCCTATTTGAAACACAAAAAAAGGAGGGATTGGGTGCTCAGTCCAGTTCCTACTTATAAAGTCAATGGTCAGACATCTTGCCAATTATACGGTATTTGTAGTGTTCTATTGACCTGCCATCTCAAAACTTTTGCTTTGTTAATAAAGTTTTGGAAATAAAACCCTCAAAATATTAGCCTTCTCCACAGTTTTTGGACTGTGCAAAATATCACTGTTTTTGTGTGTGTGAAAATAAAGGAAAACAACTTTGGTCAGACAACAATGAACATTTATTAATTTTCTCTGAAAATGCAGGGAAAAAAGAACTTCCTTTCCAAAGGGAACTACAAAGAACCTGAGGGGACAAAATAACAATGTGACAACTTCGCCTTCTCTGTAAATTTATATAGAAAAGCAAAATTTGTTGAGATTTAAATACATATAAATCACGAATCCATCACTTTTATACATCAATTCTTTTTTTAAACAATCTTATCATAAAATAAGTTGTGACATTTATCCCAAAACAAAATGTTCTCGTCACATTCAAGCAGTCCGCTAGCACAGCCTGCTGGTCACACAATATACTGCAGTTCCAATATGACTTGATCCTAAAGGATTTAGCCCAAAGCTTTGTCAAAAAATACATTTACTCATACATTATGTGCATCTCTGTTCACACAGGAACGACTACAGACACTTATGAAGAAACCAATCACCGTGCCTACATGTTTATTGACCTTATCACATATAATTTCATTGAATGTGCCTGGCAACGAAGACAAAGCAGAAGAGTTAAGGCTGCAAACTTAAAGTTCATTCTTTTTGTACCATGAATACTTTTTTTATGCAGCTAATACATTCAATACATTTTTTTATTGAAATGTTAAATCACAGGATGCACATGGATGACAATCATACAAATGTGGGGATCAAAGTCTGCTGACTTTATAGTTTTGTGTCTGATTAACTTTTACTGTGGAGTCCTATTTAGACATTTTAACACAGGGTTACACATTAGATTTGTGCCAGAGAAACCAGCATATTGTCATTTAGTTACTGTATCATACAAAAACAAAATATTCCTGCAGGAAAAGGTTTTACCTTTGGAACAAATTGCAGCTTGAGAAATAGGCGTAAAATTGTGTCTGCAGCTTAACTTTAGTAACATTTACAATAAATTTTCCTTTTTAAAAAATGAAGCAGCTTAATTATAAAACTGCTGAAAATTTTTGTGCTAAACTTTAATGAACTTAGAAAAAAGGAGTTACTGAGTTTACAAAGACCTTCAAGGGGACAGAAATCACATGTGCTCAACTAGACTAAACTTGAACATTCAGAATGCAGGGTGTGCTGGTGACAGACACAGCTGGCTACAACCAACAGATAAACATAAAAGCCTGCTAACTTTGTGGAATTGAACCCACGTTTGTGCATGTGTTTACATGTGTGATCCAGCCATGTCCAAGGTTAGCTCTTGAGTGATAGGTGATGCAGAAGTTTAAATGACAGGAAAATAAAATAAGCGTTATAAAAATATGAGCCTTCTGTAAAATGCTAAAGTCAGTACTTGGAGCATCAGGATCACACATGTACAGCAAATAATCTTGAATTCAAAAAAAGCATATTGAAAAGTTCATAGTTTATTAAAACTCTATAAATTCAATCTAAATCAGTGGAAAAAAAAGAAAACATTTGAAATCAATGAAAATTCCTAAGCGTGCATGAGTGTACAATGTATGGTCCAGTGTACTTGACTCATTTCAAGTTTATTACAAAACAGCAAGATTTAATTCTGAAAGCAGCTCAGAGAAAATGAGCATTTCTCAGAATTAAACAAAGAACTTTAAATTTTTCTCTTTTTTTTTTTTTTGTTGATACCCTCACCTGTCCTTTCAGAAAGCTCTGAGATTAAAGGAGAAAACTGAATGTTGCAAAACTCCAGCGTGGCCCAGCCACCTTGAGGTCCGTTTTCAAGACAAATAATAAATACAGGCATCCAATGGGCGACAACAGCAAATATTTTTGAAAACATTTTCCTCATGCATACACACAAGCATACATCAGACAGCGATTACAAGCTTTCTAAACCCTCTAATTTACTCTTAATTATTCTTTACAGTGCAACAATATGGCAGCAAAATGGATAGCAGTGCTTTCATTAAAAAAAAAAAAAGAATGGAAAATAAAAATATATACATCAAAGAAAAGCAGTAGTTTCATCTTTTGGTCCTGTGTACATTATCGAAGGAACTGCTTTTTTTTATTTTTTTCCTTAAATCAACAACTAGTTTCCAAAATGAGGAGCTGTGGAAAAAAAGATGAAACAACCGTTAGGATTTGACGAGACAGATTGACACACATTACAAATTCCCATTATGAATATGTATATTTTCTTTTGGTCAAATATACTTTTCTGATTGAAAACTCAGCGTGATCGAACAAATACAGAGTAATAAAGAACGTAGGATGTAACGGATCACGGACGATCCGTACGGATCACTAGCCACGGTTCGGCACACCTGTACCATGGATCCCCCTCCCCTCAATTGTCCATTCAACACAATTTACTTGCCAAGTTTGTGTACGCAGTCTTTGTTTTAGCATGTGTCAAAGTTCCTGCTAGTCCAAAAGAGGGTTAACCTGAAGCTCCCGTCGCATGTGGGAGGAGCTTCCGTCATAACTTTTTTTTAATGTAATTTTGTTTTTTCAAGATGCAATTTTTCCTAATGCACCTTTGTTTATATGGACATCCTGAGTATTTGAAGTACTTAATATATGTTTTATTTAATATATGTATTGAAACGTTTCAAAAAATTAATTGATTTCTTTTTTTTTTTCTTTTACTGATCCAAAAAATGAACGAACTGTAACTCTAAAGCCGTGGTACAATCTGAACCGTGAGTTTTGTGATCCGTTACACCCTTTCAGACAGCTACGCTAAAATCTTAAGGAAGAAGTGGGTGGTTACTAACAGAGCCCATCACAACCTTTTTGAAATGAATGAATAGCCCCATAAAACCCGACCCTAAACAGAATTATTAGGACAGTTGATGCAAGTCCTGTTTCCTGTTGGAGCCACGCTAGGGCGGCCATGATTGCAATCATCTGTGTGGACACAGTATGGGTGGAGGGCGAAGGAGCTTAAACTTGTCATCATAAACTGCTCATTTTTACTGCTCCTGTTTGATTCTATCAACCGCAACGTCTGAGAGACGTAAATAATGAAAAATGTCTAAGATTACAAGTAAATAAGCATTTTTTTTTATTTTAATGAACAAGTAAAAGCAGGTTTTTCTTATCAGTCTTTATGAAAAATGCAGCAATTCTCTCCAAAACACACTAGTGGAACAAAACACACTTGTGTTATCAAACAGGTAGAAGCAAATGTGCAATAAGGTTAGTGAGTTTAAGCCTTTAGTAGTAAATAATGTGTTGCATAATAGCCTGACCTTGTTCTGGCTTTTAAAAGAAACTCCTCACCTGTTTACAACTGAGAGCCTTCGGAGCCTCCATGTGCGTAGCCTCCTTTAGATTTCATCTGAGCCTGAACTAGGTCCACCTGTGAACAAGTATGAATGGTTGTTAATTGAACTGCTGTTTAGTTTTGGGGAGTTAAAATCAAAATAATCATTAGTGGATATCAAAACGTACAGACGCCAATCCCATGTTCATGTCCCCGGAGCCTACATGTGTGGTGTGAACAAAGTTTGTGGGCTCCCCGATCATGGAGCGGTCGATCCGTCGCCGTCGCTTCTGAAAATAAAAATAAAAACAGTTCAGTAATCCTGCAATTACAACATTTGAGACTCTACAACTCCTAACAGACATTGGATACCTATTTTTCGTGCGTCATTATCTCATTTTCATTGAACAAATCAATTACCCTGTTGTGGTATAAATTACATTTCTTTAATATTCTAAGTATCTATTAAAAATATTTTCAAATCATAAAATAGTAAAACAAAAATAGCTCTAACAAATCTTCTGAAACATGTTAGTGAGACTAAAACAATAGATTTTTGTTATCTAATTGAAAAATAAGTAACAAGATTACAAAAATGTAAACTTTATTTTGCAATGCTGAAATTATCCTACAAATTTTTTTTCTTGTGTTTTGCTCAATTCTTCAAGGAGTCCCTCAAAATTCCATCCCAGAAACAAATGGCTAAAAACAGGAATGAGAGAAATGCGTTTCATCACAAAATCAAACTTGAAAGAGAGATGGTTCTGGAGATTAGAAAGAACATTCTGAGTCGGGTTTGCAAGTAAAATACAAAAGAGCTGCATTTTTTTTTTATTCCTTTTATCTTCGCTGCCTCTGTTTCAGGGAGCATGACTATTTTACCAGCAGTGTATAAAAACATGATGTCACGTTGCTTTCAGACTGGGCTAGTCCTGCATGCTCAGTTTGAATGGGTGGGGCGTGGCGAGAAAGGTTTCCTCTTTGTTTGCTTTAGCTAGCTTTCACATAAGGCCCTGTCTGGCTCTGACCCGGACAGAATGCGTGCCCGTTTTTCTCCTATTAAAATCAATGGCATTAATTGTATTTGGTTTGCAGAAATTCTGTAACCACACCAGTCATTTCCAAATAAACTATAACAATGTTTCTCAAGCAAACCAGTGTTTGTTTGTTTGGTTATGACAAAAGCTCTTCTTAGGGAATTATTTGAGTAAAAACTGCTTATTCAGCTTTAAAAAAGAAGGAAAATGCCTCTTGGTTAAATGCGGTTAAGGAAGGAGGAGCAACTGGTTTGATACTAAGCGGAGTAGTGAGACGAGCTGGATTTCTTCACTCTGTTTTTTTCCTATAGTCAGAGCCCCATGTGTGAAAGCAAACTAACCTAGCTTTAATGGTGAAACATTTTTAGCAAGCCCCGCCCATTTGAATGCAGTCTATGGGAATATCCCAACGTGAAAGCAGCCTAATCATCTGACTGTTTTATAGCAGTGAGCTGACGAAGAACACAAATACAGACGGCCGACAGAAGAAACATGTTTCCTGAAATAATAAAAGTTAAGCTAATGAAAACATACCTGAGGCTAAAATAAAGCAAAACCAAAGCTTTTCAGACTACCTTTGCTGTATATACAGAAATAGCATTGTTTAAAGACATTTTTTAAATAAAAACTAGTGATACACATTTTAATGTTTCATCCATAACAGTGGTGGGTTAGAAAAGATCTTCAGATGGGACACACCTCCCATTCAAGAGCTCTTTTTACATAACTCTTTGTTTGTTTGAAAAATAAAAGGGGTTTGAAGTGCCCTGTAAAATGGGTAACAAAAAAGAAAATTGTGAATAAGTTTTATGGTGGAACTCGTGAAACAAAAAAGCCACACAATTAGTTACGTAACTCGTACCTTTTTTTGTTTTTTCACTTTTATCCACAAAGGAAAAGGAGCACTTTTAAAGCTTGAAAACAGAAGGTTTTGTGGTCAGTTTTGCAGTTTCTGACAATTCACGTATCCATGTGTTACGTTACTTATGGTGTTTTGATACAGTTTTACTGTCAGGATGAACCACCTAAGTGGGGATCTGAAAATATGTTATTGTCAAAGTAAAATACAATCAGAAAATGTTTGATTATGTACACCATCTTTGCAGAAATGCAGCTTATTTTTATCTTTTAGTTTTGGTTCTGTTATCGTAAGCACAACCCCAACAAAGTAGCAACAGTTTCTAGTATGAAATACTTATAAGATGTTTAACAGACAACCAACTTATGAACTATGAACTAAAATAAAAGGCAGAATGTGTTGTTTAGATCTGGAGCGTTTGTAGTTTGTTTTTTTTTCATTGTAAGAAAAATAAAACTATAGAAAATGATAATGATTTAATTATACAAAGTCTGCCTAAAAACAAATGTCATACCTATCCATATATCTAAAACAAGGAACTTTCATTAAAGCTTGAGTAACACTGTTGAGGTTCCATGCAGAAGTCGTACTCACTGGTTGTGGCTGCTCTGCAATGCAGCAGCTGAAACAAACCCAGAACTCAGTCATTCTGAGGCTGACGTATAGGCCACAGCAGTTTCCTCTCTCAGTTGAGACGCCTCTTTGCGACTGTCTTCCTGTTCAGCTCTGCTCAGTGACAAACACCCGCCGGAAACGAAAGACAGATAGACCACTGTCTCCTCTGGGGGAAACCGTTGGCACAAGAAGTGTTACTCAAAAACAAGGGAGCTCACACCTGTTGACACAGACAGACATGAATGTTATTAAAAAAAACTTCACAGGCACAAACAGATGGCTGGTGGGCTCCAGTAGAACAGCCTCCTGTGTACACCATGTGGAAACACAATTTCTGTGTGCTCAGAGTACTGGCAGCAAACTACTTGACAATCTTTGCAAGATAAATCATTAGTTGGGTTTCTGTAGACGTAATGTTGAATTTTTAAAATTAAAAGGAAACTTAAATTTTAAGAAGTATGCTGAAGAAACTCAAACAATTATGCAACAGTGTGAGGCGTTGTGTGTTTTACTCCCTGAAAAGAAACTGTCCACATAATTAATCACAACACAACTCTTCCAATGTAACCTTAGAGTCAGAGGGTCAATAATGAGTACATTTCCATTCTCACAATGAATATTTCTGCATTGTAGTTTTTCTGAGGCTTTCTTTTTTCCAGTTCTAAAAATTATCTGGAGGCTTGTCTCAGTGCAAGGTCAGAAATGGGAAATCTGGGCCAATTGTGTCTGTGCCTTACATTTAAAGGTTACTGAAGTACAATGACAATATCTAATTTGAATAAAGACTTTACTTTAAATACACTGTACTGCAGATACTCAACATACTCTCTTAACCGATTGGGACCCAAAGTTTTGCAGTTTAACTTAAATTCCAATACTGAAAGACTTGATAAGGTATTGCAGCCTTGGATTTGAAAATCATCAAAGTCCCTAAATAAAAAGAAAAAAAAAAGAGGGTGGACATGAGGATCAAATGTCTGCCAGAAGCAGAGGGCTCGCTGACCAAGTGGATCTTCCCAAATTGTGTTCCTGACTCTGCAGCTGACAGCACACTTCACTGTCATCGAGCTGGCTCATTCAGCAGGAATACCCGGGTAAATGTGCTTAACGTTGATCTCATGACATCTGCAATGCCAAAAGGCCAAGTAGCACAGCATTAAACCTCGGATTAAACCAACGTAATTAGTATTTACAAACAAAACGGCATTATGTAACTTTGGATGGCTGCGGCAAAGCGCCCGCTCTTATCTCCTTTCAAAGTACGAATCGGTTCACAGCTGGGAGCAATTCATTGACAGCGAAAATTGATATTGCGCGGACTCGATGGTTTAATTTAAAATAATAAAAAAATCGGTTCATTGGATGGAGAGAATAAGAGTTGGTACCAACATAAATTGTCACAGCTAACCTGTAAGCTAACACTCCCGAGGTCTGTGGTTTTTCTCTCTGCTGACAGCTAGCCTAACAAGCTAACTGAGTCCGTTTTCGTTCAATACGAATTCAGATTTTTACACAGTTACTTCAAAACGGACATTCAAACACCAAAATGTAAACGTGAAATATTTTCCTCGGAAAAACTGTAATACCCGGTGAATAAACTTACCCGAGGGTGGCCGGGTGGCTGGAGAGAAATGACAAGTGCCTGAAATCTGAAGAATGCCAAAAAACCAGGAACTGCGATCACTGTTGACGTAGATCCACTTCCGCTTTAAATCGTGACGACTTCCGTTCTGACCCACGTTCTGTAGTTTCTTGCCAAATTTGAACGTATTCTGATTCAAATTTAGTTTTTAATTGTAATTATGAGACCTTTGACGGATGAGGAGACAAAGGCGATGTTTGAGAAGCTTTCGAAATAGTAAGTGACTGTTTGTACCTCTAAGTTTAATATTACTGTTATTTATTAGCATGCTAGCATGTGTGTCACGCATGTGTTTTTTTTTTCTTCCAAGTATCGGAGAAAACATTAAACTTCTCGTGGACCGACCCGACGGCACCTATTGTTTCAGATTACACCATGACCGGGTGTACTACATGAGGTATTTACTGAGCAATATAAGCATGTTAGCCAGCGATAATTCAGCGTTGACGTTGTTGATGCAGCATCGTTTTCTCTTCACAGTGAGAAAATTCTGAAGTTGGCCACAAACTTTTCTCGGGACAAACTAATTTCAGTGGGAACGTGCTTTGGGAAGTTCACAAAAACTCAAAAGTTTCGCCTTCACATCACTGCTTTGGATTTTTTGGCACCCTATGCTAAGGTAATATAAGCCGTTACTGCGCATGCTCAGAAGATAGATGGGATGAAAATGCTTCTCTGAAAATAGTTCTTAAGAAAATAAAACTCAGCCAAATGTCTCATTATTATTCAATTATTGGTTAACTCTTTTGTAAGCGATTATGTGCGAAATGAAAAATACAGATATCAAACCGGTATGATCAGTCTTGTTTAAGGCTTTGTGATTTACAGTCAAAACAATAACTATTTATATAAGCAGATATTACTCAGCTGTTACTATTTTTATTCAGACTTCTTGAACGAGTAAATCTGCATAAAGCACACTTCTTTTTTTAATCAATCTAAATTTATTTCTTTAACCTTTTTTGAAATTGCTTACAGTTTAAATCCTAATCTGTACCCATTTAAGTTGTTGAATTTGCTTTGTATTCGATCATTTATGGCGGAATAAGGAGCGAATACCAAGCCAAAAAGAAGAGAACAATAAGATAGAGCTTGGGGGGGTTAATGTTTTTTTTATTTACAGAAGTAGATGTATAATGACATAAATTCAAATCAGGCCCTTTAGATATTAAGTCAAATTTTCCCCACAGTATGGAAAAAAAAATGCTACACTGCGTGATTAACAATATCTCCAGTCCTTAAATGTAGGTTCAAGACCGAACCATTGAATGGAATTGTTGAATCCATACCAAAATGCTTACATTCAAAGTGTCAAACAATTGTGCTAAATTTAAGGTTTTATTTGTTTCATTTCCTTACACTAGGCTTAGAATAAGTCATCTCAAAGATGTTTCTTAATAGCTACTTATTAACAAATTTTAAATCATTTTTCTGATTTTTTTATTTTTAATTCTCAAATCAAATTTCAAACCAAAACAAAATTTTGACAAAAAAAAGAGGTTTGAACTGATTTGAAGTGAAAGTGGATCTATGTACCCCTACTAGTCATGTACTCCATGCTCTTCTACAAGAACTTCTTGCTTTCGGGAACTTTTTAAGATGAAAACAGGAACTAAAAATAACATTACCATGATTTGCTGTTGAGATCAGTGAAAATGCAAAACCCCCAAAGAGTTGAGTTCAGCAAAAGAAGCCATGGAACGTTTTCTTTGTGTAAAAGGCTGCACACAGTGTTCTGTCTGTTAAGGCATAACTTCCTTTATTTTTCCATTTCCCCCAAAATTGACATTTACCTACTTTTAAAAAAAAAATACAATTATAAGACCGTTTTGTGTATCACAAAGGAAGCTGTGATTTATTGATGTGGGGTGCATTTCTTCACTTGTGATAAACTAGAAACTGTCTTGTCTTCAGTTCAAGGTTTGGGTGAAACCAGGAGCAGAGCAGTCCTTCCTGTACGGGAACCATGTGTTAAAATCTGGGCTGGGGAGGATCACAGAGAACACCATGCAGTATCAAGGAGTTGTGGTGTACTCCATGGCGGATGTACCATTGGTAAGACTCTTTAAATGTCCTTATTTGGCTTTAAGGTCATATTTTTTTTTAGCGAATTGCATAAACTCAACTTCATTAATTCAACTTCTTTTTAAAATTTCATTTTAAATGAAAGCATTAAAATGACTCATATTTAGGAAGCTCCAAGGTATTTAATTGACTCAAAAACAGTTAGATGAAAATGTGTTTTAATCCTTAAAGGTCAGATTAGAAATTAGGAAGTTCAGAGCGGTTCTAGAACAGCAGTCTGATTAACCTATACCAGAAGAACAGGAAAGGCAGGTGCTCTTTATAAACTTGCATGGTTTTTACTGACAGACGGCATCTGGTTCAATTGTTCAAATATGAATCAACAAAGTCACATGTGATAGTAGTCACAGCAAAAGCCGGTAACATGATGTCATATCTGAGACTTCACAGATTAGATGTCTGAAAATTTCATTTCATGTCAACTAGTTGGGCGTATTAGCTTACGTTTATCATTTAACAAAAGAGCGGCAGCAGAATAGGATGATGCTGAAACTGCTCTGTGGAAAAGATACCATATGTATTTAGTGAAGCAGAGAATTGTTGATGGCTTCAAGGCAAATGGCATATATTTAGACTCTTATGTTGGGGACAACTTGAGAATTAATTAGTAATTGTGTCAAAGCCTCTGTTTTCAAGCTCAATTGGTTCGTTAAATGCATATTACATGGCCTAACTTAGTACTTTTAAACCATGAAGTCTAGTCTTAAATTGAGCTTTTATCTTATTGGGGAAAAAAAAAATCTTTTTACGTTTTTTTTCAAATTATGAAATAATCAGAATCTGTTAAAGTTTTTTGCTGTACAAATTCAGCTACAAACTTGTCTTATGTTCATTATCAGGGCTTTGGAGTTGCAGCCAAGACCACCCAAGAGTGCCGGCGAGTGGATCCCCTCTCCATCGTCGTTTTCCACCAGGCTGATGTGGGAGAGTTCATTAGGAATGAGGACACATTAACGTAAACGGAGGATTTTTCCGTCAGAGCATCAAGCTGCTTTCAGTGGTCAGACATCAGCAGCTAACATTTTACTGCGGTGGACCGAATCCAAGCATCAAAACAACACAAATCCCTTTAGGCAGTGTACGTGGCTAAAGCCCACGAATGTGGTCTGATGTCGCAGCTCGACCACAATCCTCTGTTCCTGTATTTCAGCAATCTATTGAGTGGCCTTTATAATCCTGTTTTTTAATCGTTTACAGTTAATGTGGAATATTTGTCTGCACATTCTTCTGAAATATGGATTCTAAATAAATCTTAGTTTATTTGGAATGTTGTGCATTTATGTTTTTGTGAAGATTCCTTGAAGATGTTACAAACGTCTGGCATCCTATCGCTGTTCCTAATATGACTTTAATATACAGACAAGTGCATAGAGGTGTTTATAAATCAAGACTAGATGTGTCACATTACCTGAAAAATTTGACCTGAGAGTGCTCACTAAATATGATAGATACAAATGTTAAGACAATTTTATTATTATTATTATTATTATTATTAATGCTAAAGAAGTTGAATATTGCTTAAATATGTTCAATAAATACCTGAAGATGTTTGGTAAAAGTTTTAAAGCCATTGGCCTGATCTAAATTAGTTTAAGATGTTTGCTTATAAAAAAAATATAATAAAATAGTTTAAGATGTTTGCTGAAAATCAAAAGTCCGGATGTCTTGATGCCTTACATAGCTGAAATAATACCGACATTTAGGGAAGTTTATCTCTTCCATCAGATTCTGAATTTTTAAACCTTTTCTTCTTCTGTCTCACTAGAAAATACAAAGTTTTTCTCATCAATTTTTTTTAAATTTTACATCAAATTTCTGGGTCATCGAAATGTTGAGTCTCAAAATTAAAAACACTTAAAAGATTTAAGATAGAAAATAATATTTGGGGCATAAAACTTTGCTGTTTGAATATAAGGGGTTACAAAAATTAGAAAATTCAAAGTTTTAAACAATTAGAAAAAAAAATTCAAAGGCCTAAAAAAATTATAATCTGATGGAACAGAAAAAACCTCCATATAAATTAGCCAAACAAGCTTAATGACATGACAATAGATGCTAAAATAGCAAATATACTTGGAAGAATGTAAAAATTAGGTAAAACAGTTTGTTAAAATGTCAGTGAACATCCAAAATGACCTACATGAGAGGACTTGTGCACTCTATCCAAATATATACATGAAAAAATTACTTGTAACAATACGGAACTAATGCGTAAAAAAAAAAAAAAATCAGTAAATGCACATTGATATTCAGCAGTCGGTGGATTTATTTTGAATCATTTCCTACAGATTTTCAAACAAATAGGTTCTGTTTGAATTTAATAAATACCTCTTCCTGTAATTAAAATTTCTGTTTCCACATTCACGTCTGCAGTGAAGGAATTTACTGTATTTTTCATGACATTACCAACTACTCTTTGACCAAAGGATTTCATGAGTTTTGTGGGTCAGTACAGTTCTCTCATACATATAGAAAACAAAGTCAAGATTTAAAGAAAAGAAAACAATAAAAAAAAGTATATCAGTCTTAGACCAATTTCTGATTTTTCATCGTCCTCCAGCGATCCTTCAGGTTGACATTTGTTCTTTCTTTGAAACCGTAATAACTTCTTATCTTACACCAGTTGCCCTCTCCGAATTTCTTCACCCCCTCCTTCAACATTTGTGTCTCTTCTTCGGTCCACTGCAACACAAACATAGTAGGTTTGTAATGTTAAAATAATGCATTGAAATAAGTACGACATTCTTTGAACTTTTTTAATTTATCAGCAATGACGTTTGATGGCAGGATTGAAAGAAATGAAAATACAAAAATGTTTTATTACAAGTCAAAAAAACTTTTTTTTTTCTTTTTGTCAATAAAATCATTTTAATCATTTAAGCATCGCGGAAACATTTAAGGACTCTTAGAAACTAGATTACTGTCAAATAGAGCAGACATTAAAACATGTATTGTTTAATTCTGTAAAATTCACTAAAATATTGAATTGAGAAAACCTCTTGAAGAAGAAGTGAAAGGTCTTCATTAGTCCGGTTAACTGCACTTTTACCTTTGATGGAATCAACCTACAGACATGTCATCCACTCTCATTTCTCAAGTTTAGCGAGTAAATAATTCAAACTCAAGAACAACTGACCTTAGGGTCAAAATTAAGGTTTACTTAAAACTGTTTTTAGATTTTAAACCAAACCAGTTGACTTTTAGACAAAAAAAGTGACTGCTGGTAACATTAAAAAGCGTAATTCAAGACACTGATGATCTTGAACAAAACCCCAAAATTAAATATTCTGACACTTATTCATAATTCTGAGAATATGGTTACCATATCATTCTTCATAAACAAATTCAAATATTTTGAAGCAATTCTACCTAAAAAGGTAAAGTATAGATGCAAGGTTGCCATGGTAACCACTTCTGCTAGAAAGATTAGGCTATTGCATCTTAAGTGAAAGCAAATGCTACTAGAACTAAAACTCTTCAAAGCCATTATCCTAACTTGTGATGTAAAAATTATTTTTAATGTAGTTTATTAAAATACATTATGGAAAAGAAAAAAAATCAAGTTACCCTCCTCTTAAGGCCCGAGTTTGACCTGAAGCTTTCATTGCATCCTGGTTGATAAAAAAAGAGAAATGCAAGTAAAAATTGTGAGCCTTTTTTTTTTTTTTTTTAAAGAAGAATGTTCGTATTTGAAAGATCATATAAAGAAAAAAAAAGCAACTAACTTGTCTCCTTTTGAAGGAAATCTACCTCATCGCTGGTCCATGTGACCTTACCTTCCTTTGCTGTTTTGTACAGGGATTTCCTGAAATCATAGAAAGTCGTACATTGGTTTGGATCAGAATTATGTTTACAGCTAAAAAAAAGAGGAGTAAATGGAAAACATAACAACTTCAAGGTTGTTCATGAAGAAACTTCAAACTTTTGTATTAACTAATGTAAAAGAATAAATCAGAGCCTGGACAGTGTGGACACGATGACCTTTGACCTCATTGGCTTACATACAAAAATTAAACTTGCAAAGCATTTAGGTAAAGGACATTTAACAGTTATTTCACTTAGTGATTAATCAACAAGGAGACATAAAGCTGCCACAGGGTGAACAGCAACATTTTATTACCCACATTAAACCAATATATTCTTTAGAATTTAAGAATAAATCTATTAAAAATATACTATTTTCTTCAGAAAAATCTGTTCTCTCCCATTACAAAAAGGAAAATCCCTATACTCATCAAAACCCAAATTTTCCAGTAGTAAAGTGTTATCATTGACTGTAAAAGAGAATCGGATCAAGGGAAGGGTAACCCTTTTTCCATGATACAGACACCGCCATGTTGGAGCCAGATGATGGTTCTTATACGCAGAAGTGACTGAACAAGCAAAGAACAAACCCCTGAGAACCTGGTAAGAGGAAAACATTTAGGAAGTGTCTTGAAGTTGCTTTGTAAGTCATTAGATTTACAAAGCAACTTGGATGAAGGGTGACATATTTCAATAAAGAAAATTTTACGTCCAGATGCCATGACGCAACTTCAAGAAGTGACCTGGATAAATATGAACAACATCCACACGCTCTAAATGAGTTTTAAGAAACCCCAAACTCCCTAAAAAACAAACAAGCAAATACAAAACAGTGTGGTTTGGGTGTTATTGTTTACCCACCATTTAGTACTAGAGGAAGCCTGTTCTGGGGTGGAACTCATTTGAGGGACAGACTGCTGAGGGGATGTAGTGGGGGGGCTTTCCAAAGAAGACTCTGTGACGGAGGTTTCCCCCACAATTTCAGGGGTTATGTTATGGTCAGTTTTGCTGCACAAAAAAGGAGGAAAATATTATATTAATCCAGAGAAATCAAATGAAATATTTAAAAAAATATGAAAAAGGACATTTACCTTTTCTTCTCTGAAGGAGCAGTCGAAGGTTGTTTTTCTGGTCTCTTTACTGGTGTGATGCAGTCCTCCTGAAGGGCGGATGGGTTCTGCTTTGGTGTCCCTGAGCTTCTGGGATGAAAATGAAGGTGATCATTTTTCTGATTAATGAGAGTTCTGTTTAAACTAGCAGGTTTGTTTTATGCATTTAAAATCTAACTATTTCAAATAAATACATGGCATTACAGTGTTTATTTAGTGATAAAAATCAGTAAACATATAGGGGCAAATTTTATTAAGCAATTTGTGGTGTAGATGAGTATTTAAAAAATAAAAAAACTGGTCAACATTATTATAAACTGTTTACCTTTTCTTCCCTGAGGAACTGGTAGAGCGTTGTTTTACTGGTCTCTTTTCCGGTGTGATGTAATCATCCTGAAGGCCGGATGCACCCTGCTCTGATGTCTCTGAGTTTCTGGGATGAAAATGAAGGTGAACATTCTTATTATGAATGAGAGTTCTGTTTAAATTGGCAGGTTTGTTTTATGCATTTAAAATCTAACTATTTCAAATAAATACATGGCATTACAGTGTTTATTTACTGATAAAAATCAGCAAACATATAAAGGTGAATTTTATTTAGCAGTTTGTGGTGTAGATGAGTATGAAAAAAAAAAAAAAAAAAAAAGTCAACGTTATTATAAACTGGGCCCCCGGCATCGGTGGCCACGTCCCCTGGGTGCTGGGTTCCTGGGCCTAGCAGTCTCTCTCCAGGCAGGGAGAGGGATCCCTGAGCCCTCTGATGAGACCATGAGCTGGAGATCATATGCCCAGAACTCCCGGGTGGTGGTAGTATCTTGTATATATGAAAATGGCATTTACCTTTTCTTCCTTGAGGAACTGGTAGAGCGTCGTTTTACTGGTCTCTTTTCCGGTGTGATGTAATCATCCTGAAGGCCGGATGCACCCTGCTCTGATGTCTCTGAGTTTCTGGGATGAAAATGAAGGTGAGAGTTCTGTTTAAACTAGCAGGTTTATTTCATGCATTTAAAATGCAACTATTTCAAATAAATGCATGACATTAAAGTTTTATATTTTCATTTGTTTATCTCCTGATAAAATCAGTAAATATCTTATGTAAGAGCCATTTTGGCATATTTCTGTTTGTTTTCTGTTTATTATATAATAATCTAATTTTGTGGTGTGTACATTGGTTTAATTGGTAGAATATGATTTGGAGGTGTGTCTGTTAGGACGTCACGTGACTGGCGGACAAAATGTTAAATGGTGCAGGTGCTGTAATCAAAAACACTTGTACCTGGGAGCAACACGGTCTTTTGACCGACCCACTCAGAAATATCTTCCTATTTTCCTTTATGATAAAACAAATACAAATAAATCAAGTCACATGAAACACTGAGGGACAGAGTGGTTGTTGCGGGCCGTGTATGAAGGAACCCTAAAGAGGGCAGGTGTGTGAAGGAGTTCGTCCATGTGGAGAAAGTGCACTCACATTTTAAAATATACAAAGAAATGCAAATTTTATTGAGCAGTTTATGGTTAAGATAAGCAAAAAAAAAAAAGAAAAAAAAAGTTAAATTTTTTTATTATTATTTTTTTTCCATAGGAGTTATTTAAAGACAAATAAGAGTGTTCAAATAACAATTTCAAAACTAGAAAAATTGCATTACCTCCGATAATGCATGTGTGAATGCATTTTTGCTTAATGCGGTTGTTGTAAATCGCGCAAATTGCTTAAATTTGTGTAACTTGTGTAATTGTAATAATGTGTAGTAAAAGCGTGAATTTCCTAAACATGCTGGATGTTTAAAATTGCTTAAAATGCTGAATTTGCTTAAAATTTGCACAAATTTGTGTAAAATTGTGTAAAGTTGTGTTAAATTGTGTAATTTTGTGTAACTTGCATGAATTTTAACAATGCTGGAAGTACAATCATGAATTTCTGGACATGCTGAATGTTTTAAATTGCTTAAATTGCATAAAGTGTGTAATTTGCAGGAATTTGTAAAAAAATCCTATTAGTTATAATGGGGCTGAAAAAACGCACAAATTGTGTAACTACACAAAAACTGTAAATTGCACAACTACTAAAAATACAAGCAGTAATGTCCCGAACGAGCCGGACGTTTTGATACCAAGATTGTGTAAATCGCATAAAGTGTGCTTGAGTTTTTACGTGCCGAAAAACGTACGGAAGAAAACGGAAATGAAGAAACTCAATAGTGTGAATGCATTGAATGCATTCACACAATAAAACATTCTTTATTGCTTAGTCCTTCACTGCATCTAAAAAATAAACATAAGGTTAACGTACAGAATATTTTTTTATTTGGAATTCTCATAACTAAATGTGTTGTGTGTTTTTGTAGTTATAGGATCAACATGTTTACCTACATTGGAACCTTTACAATAACAGGTTTTTAAGCAGTTCAATAGCTTACTTGCTTTTTGAGAAAAAAATGATTTAGTCTATTCAGGCAGATGTTAGATAACCTTTCAGACTAACCTGGAATTTGATTGGTTAGGATGACTCGGAGGAGTCTCCTCTCGCATTTCTTTCTTATTCAAGTTATCTTCACTGTCGGAGGACTCAACCACACGGGCTGCAGCTCTGTGTGGAAAACAGAAAAGCCCCTAATGACCACAAAACTAGAAGATGCACATCCCCGAGACTTTAGAGTACGAACTGTGGAAATACATTTTCTTTTGCAGCTCACCTTCCAGCAGTTTTCTTGCTTCGTCGGGGGCGCTTCGGTGTGAGGATGACAGTTTCGTCGTCAGAAACAGGGCACTGCTGCTCTTTTTCACGGCACTCATCTTGCGTCTTTGGTGGATTCTTTGTCCCCGCTTCAGTTTCAAGCTCTTCCAGCGCAGTTGAGTACTGCGAGCTAAACTGACTGTCGGGCTCAGTCACCAACCGCGCCACGGTGTAGTGCTGCTTCGACAGCAGCCTGGCTTGAACTTGAGGGCCTCCGTTTGTTTGTGGAGGCTGCTCTGCTGGAGATGCTTCCATAGGACTGCATACTTTTCTCTGACACAGATCGTTCTGTTCAGTCTCAGAATCTGATGGAAGTTCAAGATGAAGGTCGCCTACGTCCTGGATCTCTGTCTCCACTTCTTGCTCCAATTGGACAAACGTTTTTTCATCTTCTGCAAGAGCCTTGTAAGCTGCTTCTAATCTGGATCTTTGGATGATTGGGGGTTTACTACAAAAACAGGATATGAAGACAGTTATAGAGAGAGATATCTAAACTGCTCCTGTATTGATGTTCCTTCTACAGAATAATGAGTCATTGCCATGTTTGATATGTAGATTCAAGAGTAATAGAACTCATCTAAAAAGAGATCAAAGACTTCAAGGTTTTAGCAGCTTTCAAATTTCCTGATGAAGGAACTGAGGGCGTACCATGGCTTTAAAGGGACGGGATCCCTTTGTGGGTTCAGGGGTGGAATGATCTCTTCCTCCTCATCATTTTCATCTGCTCCATCACTTCCTTCCACCTCAAATCTCATAGCGATAAGCTTTTGTGCAGCCTGGTACACACACAAAAACACACAGTGTTGCTTTAATTATTAAAAAAAATACAGACTTTTGTTTGGAAGTGACTAACTGTCTAATCTCATCATCCTCCAGAGATCAACTGAGTTCAACATTTTAAAGATCTCTCAATAATCCCTGCTTTTTATGCATACCCTGAAGGAAAAGGGAACGTCAAAGTAGCAAAGCCGTTGGACAAAGGCCAGCATTTCTTGCCTGAACAACTGGAAGCAAAAATTCTTGCTGGTTTTATTCTTCCGGCTGATGAGACCCAATAAAATATTTCTCTACAGAAACAAAAAAATAATGTTAGATGTACAACATGCAAGTATCCGTTAAAAAAAGAAAAATAGCACAACTTAAATGTAATGAAAACAAAACAAAAGAAAAAAAATTGTATTTCATACCACTAAGTCTTAATAAAGCATTTAAAATAAAGCACATTTATATCTGCCACATAAGTCTATACAGATCTATATTGGTGATAATTAATGTATAGGGTGTAAACGGTCTCTTAAACCTTTTTTTTTCTTCTCTTCTTTTTGTTCCTAAACTAAATTTAAACCCCCAAAAACAAAACGCTTCACTTGAAAATGCAAAAGTAACATTTACTGACTCACCACTCGATCCGCTGGCTCCATAAGGTGCTTGTTGAGCATCTCTGTTGCTTTGTCAAATTTGCCATTTTTTATAAAAGTTGCTACAATCTACAAAAAAAAAAAAATTTTTTCTTTGTAAACCCAAATGCCTTCTCCTATATAAAGCAGTAAAGCAAAAGCATAGAAATCTCTAAATTTATGAACAAAACTGTCAAAACTACCACAGACCTGAGCAAACCAAGACACACTTAGCATAAAGTAGAGCACAGTAGAATCTATTTCTGTTCATCAACCAAACTTGGTGAATATTAACCTCAAAAGTCTCTTTTGCTAAATCAAATGAGATTGTGAACATAAGACTTGATAAGAAAATGTAAATGACTTACCATGACTTTAAGAGAGTGAAAAGCGTATTCACAATCTTGCTGCGGAATTACAAAATCTTCCGTCATGCTCTCAAGTATCAATAGAGCGGATTCCAATGGGGATACTGGCATATCCGGATCATAGCCTAAGTCTATGCACAAGAACAAAGCAGAATTTAATATATTTATAAAGAACAATAAAGTGTTTATTTACATTCTTACTTGAAATAGTGAAAATTTCTTTTTTTTTTTACAAGGAATGACTACTGAACTTTTGCTTACAGCTGGGCAAAAAAGAATGAACCGATTCTGAGAGTTCTCCAAAAATTTGTCGTTTATCATAGATGCACTTTAACTGTGAGACACCAAGTATATGCAAAATATTTCAGGAAATCAAACTATGATTTTTAAAGAATTTATTTGTATAATGATGCAGAAAATAAGTTAATGCTAATACTAACAGTTCACCTCAATGCTTTGTAATGTAACCGTGGTTGTCAATGACAGAAGTCAAACATTTCCTGTTAGCTTTATCAGGTTTGCTAACACTATAGCTTCTATTTTGGCCCATTCTTGCATGCAGATCTTCTCAACAGCTGTGATATTTCGTGGGAAATGCAGCCTGAGTTGAGACCCAGAGACTGACTAGGGCACTCCAGAACCTTTCCATCCTTTTAATGTCACTTTCATTGCCCAAGTAGAGTGTTCGGGGTCGTCTTTATGCAGCTGCGTTTCATCCTCAGCACCAATCATAGACCGTATATATTATCACTGGAAGAAGCGTGTGTGACATCAGAATTTATCAATCAGTGGGCCCCACATGCTTTTACTGAAGCATCTGATTTGTCAATTTATAACTTAAATAACTTGTGATGAAATAAAAATATCATGGAAAAAATAGGATTAGGAAGAAGATGCTAAGAAAAATATATTATAGCAAGAATGGTTATTCTGACTAAAAGACTGAGTAATAACTGTCTGTTTTTCAAAAGAAGTATATGTGACTTTGGCTTCTTGAAGACAGCAGGTACTTCTTATTTGGAGCTGTCTAGTGATTCTACAGTCTATGGCGCCAGTATAAAATGAGATTTTTTTTCCTCAAAATCCCAGCATTGTGTGAAGGGAGATCCTCTGTGATCTTGTTTCTTTTTCTATTTTCTTTATCTCTGTTCGTCTTCTTCAGCTGTGTCCTTTGACACCAGGTATCTGGTCTGTATACAATGTGATTTCCGAGATTTTTTTTCTGTCTCTCACAGCTGAAGTGTACCTGAATAAAACCTCTCTGCTCGTTTTAAGAGGACCAACTTACAGAATTGTTGACTGTCTAATTGCATAAAAGTAACATGAACAGAAACAGGCAATCTGCTGACATTTACTAAATTGTAACAAATATGTTTTATATATGTCTTTGTGGTTTTTACCAAGTTTTTCCCCATCGTTTATCCGTGCCAGGAATTGTAGAATTCTTATCTTCAATGGCATGTCACTGGTGGCCTCTACAGGGCGATTCATGACAGCTGAAAAATAAACAAACAAAAAATAAGCCATTGACTTAAATTTGTTTATTTTACTTTAATTAATAAATCATTTAAAAGTTTGATATCATGATTTAAAGACTTTGCCTTAATGCATAGTAAACTTATCCTCAAAGGCTGAACTGACAAATCCAAGCTGAACTTTTTTTCACATATATTTGCATTTAAAAAGATTTTCAGGACACATTTGACTAAAGCAAATGATACTGTGTGTAATATCTGTCCATACATCCGTTTGTTTGGTTGGTTTTTACATATTTTGTGTTTGTTGTTATGTGAAAATGTTAGTGTACATATTTGTTTGTGTGAATGTGTTTTAAAACAGAAAAACAAAGAGATTTTAGGAATCCAGTAAAGAAGGCTAACTTTTTTTTCCTTTTGTCTCTGTTGTACCAAATAGAAGAGATAGAGTACACTAGCGTTACTATTTTGAATTATTTTGGTTTTGAAACTTTATTTAGCCTGTTCAGTCTAAATTACCATGTAATCTATTTTTGTCACCTATTCAAAATAAACATTTCCCCCAAAATAACTTATCTCAAAGCCTCAATTGGGTGTCGGCAAAGTTAAATGGGAAAAGAGCCATTTGGTCCAGATTTTTACAGATAAAAAACAAAACCTGGAAATTTCCACCTCACTGTTTAGAAAAATACACTTCAGTTATGTGACCAGTAAGCAATTTGTTTTAAATAGAGCTTTTAAACATGTACAATAAATGATACAAGTGTTATAGTTTCTTTTTATAACGCTAAGTTATTTTAGTTTTGACAGAAGCACAAGGAAGTTATTTTTAAAATAAAAAAAAAACAAATACAATTCTCCAGCTGCAGCAGATTCACTTAAACTAAAAGTCATTTTATGATTCTTGTGCACCTTTCCCATTTTCTCCTTTTATAACTGAATATAAACACAACAAAATTTTTTTCAACATCTATACAAGAAATGATATAGTTTAAAAACATTGCCTCTGAAGAGTAAATAGAGACTATTGTGCAGCAGAAGATAAGACTACAATATGATTTTTAAATTTATTCTAACAATAAACCAACAATTTGAACGCAAATTAAACCTTTTCTCATTATTTTGTTCAGTTGTCTAACATGATGAAAATCTAAACATAAATGACAAAAATTAATAAATTCAAAACAAATTTGCCAAAAATATGAAACTTTTTTTTTATTATTTAAATTGTTAGCATTTTTCTTTAAAGCCAAAATGAAGGGAAAATAAATAGTATCAGGTTTGCAAACTTTCCCTAAATAAACGTGGAGTCATAAACCATGCTGTGGTTAGTGATAAAGTTGCTTAATACTCTGATATAAGATGTTTTAAGGTTTTACAGCAAAATTAAAATTATTAAAATTATGTAGTGGAATTATATAACCTGACAGATTCTAAATTCATAAAAAAAGTTATCTGTGGTTACTCTATTACCTGCATTAGGTAACAATCGAATATAATCACTTACCACTTAGCACGTCCCTGACTTCATTAAAGTCCTTAAATTGCTGTTTTTTGAATAATTCCAGCGCCAGAGATAAATTATAATCGACAATCCATCTGTTGACAACCCGTTCGACACTAGCAATATCGCTACTTGCACACTGTTTTGCCGCCATATTGATACAGCTTTTCTTCTTCTTGGCGCTTTTCAACAACAAAGCAGAGCCGTACTTGTTCGTCTGTCTTTGTTCACAGCTGGTAAACTGAGTTTGCGCACGTTAGCGCCCCCCTTCGAAGCAGAGCGGAATTGGTCATTTTAAGGTGATCTGTTTGTTGAGGTTTGAAGGGTTACCATCAATAAACCGTTTTTTACATTTATATTAGAAATAAAAACATGAATAAAACAAAACACGTTTATTTGGTAAACAAACTTTCTTTTCAACTTTTTCTTATTTTATTCTACCAATAGGAAGATGATACAATCCACTTTTTTTATAAAATAATGGCAGCACAGAAACATACTATTCAAGATCAAATTTAATATCAAACCACAGCTTTGCATCAGCAACACAAGAGTCTTGAGACATTCATTCTATCAGTCAGTTTCCATATATAAGTTAAATACAGTGTAATAGGGAAATGTTATAAATACCCTTACCAAAAATAAGTATACTCAACTATAAATTTTACAACTAAATTTAAGATACTACACTTTATTTTTTTTAAGTATTTAAGATACACTTTACAAGTTCATGTTTATAAGTCCAAAGTTTATCTTAAGTAGTTTACATTAAGTGCCTACATGTGACAAAATAAAATACCTCTTAATTTTCAGTACACAACACAAACCATCAAACTATGTGTTGATTGTTAAACATGATTATTTCTTTGATTTTGATATCAAAGGAGAGAAAGAGGCACTTTATTTCTGTAAGACAAGATTATTTACACACATTTAAGGTTGACAGCCATTTGCTAACGAAGCTTTGAAGAGATGTTTTACATGCTACGTACAATAAGTATTGTGTCCTTTGAAACATAATAGGTTACTTAAAGTTCATGTGCTTCACACAAAAGATCTTACAGCCTTCTGTTGTAAATTCCTAAAGATTTCTTGTAGATTTCCTTGTGCCAAAAGAGAATTGCTTTGATGGTGTCAGACAAACCAGAATGGAAGATGCATGATGATGCTGCAAATTTCCCCAAAACAATCCTGGATAGTCGCTGACTTTTCTTCACCTCAGTGGAAGCTCTAAGCAGCATTGCACGCTCCTGGACACCGCAGTGGTCTGCTGTCAGAGGTGGTGTAATGATGCTTTTCAGCACCTGGGTCAAGAGTCCAGAAGTGGCGACCGCTTCTCTAGCCAACAACCAGTGAGGTAGAGTAGTCACCGCAGGATGTCCTGACATCCATGCAGAGGCAGCAGATGGTCAGGAAGGCGACCAGACACGAACAGGTAACCAGCTTAGATCCAAACACGATTAAAAAAGAAAAAAAAAATCAGCCTCAGTTAATACAAAAGCAAAGCAGTGCAAGACAAAGCCAAGCAAAGCAAAACAGGAGACTTGCTGTCCGACCCTGTGGAGGACAGGCAGGGGTTCAGAGCAGCATCATTAGCTTTGAGAAGCACAGGGTGAAGGGCCAAACATACCATCTGTGACTCCTAACCTATTGCATGCTCTTTGGGATTCAGTGTTCAAGGAACCCTTGTGCTATAGCTTCATGTGCCCAACTGCATGGGCCAAGAACCTGAGGCACAGTGAGGCAGACAATACCACTCTGCCTGCATCTGTGCCAAACTGTTGGCAATCAGGACAATTGCCACCACCTGTATAGCAGGTGCACCCAAATCATCCTGCTACACGTACATTACCAGATGGCTAACGTTCAAGAAAACTGGTTTCACAAATAGTTTTAAAACCAAAATCATTTGCCTTGAAATTTCATGTCTCCTTGATCGGTGTTCCATACGTTTCTCAACCAACCTTTCATGTTAGCTTTTTATTGGTTAAACACTTAATCCAGGTAAATAGCAAAAGGGGTAAGAACTCTGGAAAAGTTCACCCTTTAGAAATTGAGGAGGACAACCTTTGTGGATTTCATTGCATTAATCTCTTCTGTACTTTAAATGATACTAGAAAGTGTTCAGTCTAAATAATTAAAATTCCCATACAATTAAAATAGATTTATTTGAATTACAAAGCAAAAGACAGATCACCAAAAGTGAGCTTTTGGAAATTGAGTGGCGGCGTCGGACACAGTCTGGTTGCTGGCGGCGTCGGACACAGTCTGGTTGCTGGCGGCGTCGGACACAGTCTGGTTGCTGGCGGCGTCGGACACAGTCTGGTTGCTGGCGGCGTCGGACACAGTCTGGTTGCTGGCGGCATCTTTTATGGTAATGAATTTGGCTTCCACCTCATTTGTTTCCAGTAGTACTGGGAAAAAAGTTAAATACAAATTAGTTTAATGCAATCTGAGTAAAGTCAATTTAAATTCACTTCCATGTCATGTCTGTGAGAAATTAAGACACATTTATCATTCATGAATTTCCTCTTTTAGAGCAAACTTACCCTCTTTAAGATGATCCAACCTGGAACCGAGTGACTGTGATAGACCAAATTCTCTTCTCAATGCAAAGCCTATTGATGGAGAGGAAACGAAGAGGATCAAGTTTTATGTTTGCATTGATCTATTTATAAAAAAAAAAAAAGAAAAAAAAATATTCCTAACCATTTTCTCTTCCCAGTAGTTCATAATTCTGGTCCTCTCCTTCAATTGGTAGACTCAAACCTTTAAAGAAACAGTTTCCATAAATAATGGAGTGGAAGTTTAAATTTGCATTAAATACACTTCAGATGAAAGAAAAATCCATACCTTTACTAAGGCAAACAGCCAGAACAAAAAGTGCTGCAAATGACTCAGCTCCCATCTTGCCAGACACCACATGAGGAGCCAATGCACAAGAGGAGCTTTAAAAATGTTCCGCCTGCAGGTCACGCAGCTGATGCTCATTACATCTAATTGTCTTTCTCCTCAGTTGATCTGTGATTGACACAAGTGACAAAACTTTAAAGTTTCAAAATTGTCCTCCTAGTTCACAAAATGGATTCGGTTTCATGTGAAGATGAAAATCTTGGTCAAACTATTGTACCTAAACTCAAATTCATAATTAAGCAAAAAAGACACAAAACAACTCTTCCTCAAAACTTTGTCAGAAGATCATTTTGTCATCAGACATGCTCAAATAAAAAAAAGAATATCTAGAAATAGGAAAAATAACACCTTATTAGTCATTATTTTAACAATCGATTGTGGCAGCTTTAATATTAAAAACATTTTTTTTAATTGGGTAACTGAGGATTTTACCAGCCAAAGCGGATTATGTATAAAGTTTTTTTTTTTTCTTTTATTTCCACCATGTTGGGTTCCATGATGAGGCAGTGAGGTGGGGTCGCCTGAGGAGGGTCTCCCCCGGTCAGTAATTCGTTGTAGAGAGGGAACTTGTACTTTAAGGGTATTTTTAAATCTGTGCGACCAACATATAAAATCCAGCCTTGGACAAACTTATGCGGGCAATGCAGTAAAGTGCATCTTGGTTTCAGGAATCACATGTGGCCAACATTAATTTCCATCAGTTTTTCTGCTGGTGGTATGTAATAAGAACAAATAACGTGGGCCTTCATTCACAGATCAATATGCAAGTTCTGGTGCATGTCCTGGCCGGGACACCTTAATAAGAATCCCAATGGAGTACCTGTCTATGTGGAGTTTGCATGTCCTTGGAATGCTGGCTTTCCTCTCTGTCCAAATTAATAATATTTGATTAATTAAATTAAATGTATTTTAAAGTTAACTTTTTTTAAATTAAAGTAAACTTGAAGTTTATTTCAGTAAACTTACAGTATACCAGAAAAGTATACTTTCATAAACTGAAGCCCAGTCGGAATTCTTCCTTTCACCCTTACCCTCCATTTGAAGGGGCATTTTTTGTGCAAGTGTGTCCAGAAATTAAATTTTTTATAACTCTGACCCTCTGACCCTGTCGCGAGGGTAAACCACGTTGTAATGAGAAGCCCTTTTACACGTGGATGCGCTCTGAACCACAGTTTACATTTAAATGTAAGTGCTGACTTTTTGTTGTAGCATGACATTTTTAAAGCTATAAAACCGCTGTTGTTATGTATATTTGAGTACTGGAAGGTCCGTGCTAACACTAGCAGACTGGCGACTATTGGTGACATCATCGAACGAAAGTAACATCCAAAATATGAGACACTATTTTTTATCATAACTTTCAATTTAGTCTCAAAAAGTATGATTGTGAGTAAACTGTCAGCATACTTTGTACACTTTGAGAAATACTTAAGTATACTTTAAAAAATATACTTGAAGAATACTTTTTTGTATGGGGGTATATATATATATATATATATATATATATATATTTATCGTTACATGATGTACATACTTTTACACATACATATATGTATGTATGTGTGTATATATATATATATATATATATATATATATATATATGTAACAATAATATTACCCCATATTCTTCTTTAGATTAATGTATTTCTGCATCAATGAAATCATGCAGAAATCATAGGTTTAATTTAATTTTATTATGTAAAAGTATGACATGAAGGAAATGACATTTTCTGACACAATACAAAAAAACCTAATAAAACATTCAATTCATAAGTTAATAATAGTTACCTTTATATTTTGTTTGTAAAGATTTTTGTCCTTGAAGAAACATTCTCTGGAGAAAGTGGGTAAGAAAGTCTTTGTCAGCGATAATGACAAATAAACCTGTGTCTAAGCTTCCATCCTGTTAATACTCATCACAAAAGCCTCCTAGTTTATGCATAAATTCCTTTAAACAGCACCACAGTTTGTGGAAAAAACAAACAAAAAATCAACAGCACAGTGTTGCTGTAGATGGGTTGCACGGTGTCCAACAATTGGCTCATTCGGCAGATTTTTTGATGTCTCACAGCAGAAGGCAGAGATGACACAACGGTCAGTAAAGTGTGTTAAATGATAGATTTATCAAAAAGATCCCAAACTTATGACACTGACAGCATTGGAGTAAGATTAAGAAAAAAAAATACTCTTTGATCATATACTTGTAAACAAAACAACAATGATAGCAAATCAGCACAAAAAACGCATCAATTCTCTTTCATTCAAAACTTTTGTTTTTGCAGACTAGCCTCTAATCACATGTATGGATTTGACTTCTAGTAAAAGTTTTCATTTATTTTGACAACAGTGGATAAAGTTAGCAACCTACATGATTGTGACATTGCTTTTTGAGTTAATATGAAAATATTTAACTCAAGGATGGTTTATTTCTGAATGATTCGCCTCTATTCCATTGTGAGATTTAGAACAAACAGCATTAAATATAGATGTTTAAACTCTAAAGAGATATTCTGAAAACATCCAGCAAAAAAAAAAAAATTTGACCAGCGTTAAAAATAAATAAAATCCCCTGATATCAGTTAGTGCTGAATGCACTGACCACTAATCCTATAATATACTGGTTTTACATTCTAATTGCTGTTCATTACCTGAAAACACTAGTCTTTAAGCATCTGGTATTCTCAGTGTAATATTTTTTTTCCTCTGACAGTCAAAGAAATGAAACACCAGTAGACCATCCAAAAAAAGTAAAAAACACGAGATTTGATGGAAGCAGCGTGATTCAACAGTTGCTCTTTAAATCCCAAAAATCTGTTTTTATGTAAATATTTCAAGCAAATTCTTTTGACTGCATGAGTTTGAAGGCAATGCAAGTGCTTGGATAAATAGATTTTTCCTTCCTTACGGCCAGATAATTTAGGGCTTCATTCCTATAAACTGTAAAGTAAGAAAAGCCACCTTCTGCGCTCCAAAATACTCATTTCCATCTTAGTACTTTCTTTCTGAATGTATGACTTTCTAGAAGAATAAAGAAAGCCTAACGAAAGTTTTTTTTTTTAAATGTCGTACCACACAGTCGCCAAGCAGCATGCACATCTACCACATATAATACTGAGCTCCGCCTTAGTGAAGTTTTATCCTGAAGGGTTTCCATCAAATGTTCTGATACCCTTGGTAAGTATTTTATATAAAGGAAGAGATATCCTGAATTATTACAGTGTTCTGGCAGTCGGTGGTTTTGAGCAGCATGTAGAAGCGGTAAAATGGAAAAACATATTTGATACAAAACTGTTTTTTGACTCAAAGGAAGATAAGAATAAACTGCAGTTGTCCCCCAATAGTCATCTGGCAACTGAAGATTAGTATTTTTAAAAGTAAGGAGGAAAAAACAGATCATAGTCCAAAAATTCAACATTTTTGGTTATTGATGCAAAAAAAAAAAAAGAAAGATGCACACTAAAAGCGTAAAGTCCATTCAGTCTGTTTGAATAAGAATAAGGCTCTTGCTCGTAGCGCGTTCAATCATTTGTTGTTTGATGAAAGCCCCACTTTCAGGTTGAGATGCCAACTGATTGAGCTTTTGTACATGCAAATTCAAGCGTCTCAGCTCAGCCTCTGATGTCCACTATGCTCCACATGATTCCACTCAAGTGTTCTCTTAAGTAGTGTATGTTGTTCCCTTCCCTGGGTCCAATAGAAGAGTTTGGTGATCTTTTTAGGGTCCAGAAGCGATTGAAGACATGAAGCTAAAAAAAAAAAAAAACTAAACAACCGTTTTTGTGCAGCACAGAAGATAAACCCTTCAAACTGCCAACAAAAGGTGCAAGGATCGAGTTCCAATAAAAGTGGGGAGAAAAACCCATTAGATCATCTACTGACAAACATACACACAAATCCAAATGATGCTGATTTAAAAATAAAAAAAAGATCCTCCAGTGTTTAAAAATGCTTTTCCACGACCCCAGCAATGCAGAAGGGAATCTGAGTGGTGACTGTGATGCATCATAGCAGCCTGTCATCCAGACATGAAGGACAGCCTCAGGGAGAAGAGGTCCATCTCAGTCACGGCCACAGAGGGCATGTTAGAAGTTCTGCTGGAAACCGTAGCAACTGTTGGTGGTGTAACCCCTCCCCGACCCCATCCTGTCAGACGGAGAACTCCGACCCGCTGCGACGCCCGTGGCTCAGCAGAAGCCGGCGCAGACGTAGACCTGTGAATGGATTGCACCACAGCAGAGAGGGCGGACCCCCGAAAACTGTTTTCATTCCATCCCATCTGGTGCGGCGTTCCCACGTCGGCTTCTCGTTTTTAAGACGTTCAATTTCCTGTAAGACATTGGAACTTGTTTGGCGAGAATCACTTATTTACAGATGAAGAGAGCTGCTGTCATCTTTGGTTTAAACATCTTAGTTTTACAGTGAAGCTACTGGATGCGCAAAGTGCCGGGAGGGGAGCGGATACTAACCGTTTCGTCGTTACAAATGGAGTGGATCTGTGTGCCGAACATTACAGCCGTGAAAGTGAGGAAGAGGATGGCTTCGAGGCAGAGAAAAATCAGCAGCAGCACAGACACCCCGGGAGAAAAATCACTGCACTCTGACCACACAGAAGGAGAAAAATACTGTTAGTTTGCAATAAAAACCTCATCCAAATGCCTAAAAAAACCCCAATTTTTCTAACATTTATTCTACTCCAGTTTTGGTTGCTAAAAACAAAAACGGACAAACTATTAAATCTAGTGAGGCTTTGAAGGAAATTAAACTACTTTCGCTCTCTGCAGCACGCTCTATTTAAAGGTCACAGACTCCAAAGTGAGTTTTTCTTACTCATTCTGAAGGATCACAGTGAAAGCATGACCTCTATAAGGCAAATATTAGCTTAATTTTCCAAATTCCTCCAACAAAAAAGTCCAACAAAAGCAGTGGAGGAAAAATTTGAATGTCAGATCTTTCCTAATCAAGCTCCACAACTTTAGTAACACAGACTCAGCAGGTAAACTCGTCTGTATTTTCTTTCCCAGCTCTCAGGAGTGCAATTTTAATACAGCTTTTTGTTTATGCATTTATTTTAACCTAAAGTTTAAGTCTTACCATTCCACTGCACTTTAATACATGTGAAGAAGTGCATGCCACTGAGGCCCAGGGCGTGTGCAGATATCAAAGCTATGTACATCTGTGCAGAGAAGAAGCAAACACAAAACATTCATCATTTTGATTTGACAAAAAACATCTTAAACATTTCTACCACACCCAGCAGAACAACACAAATTAGTCCATCGACACCTCTGGAGTACTTACAGTAAAGAGAACAAAGAATCTCTGATTTTTTTCTCCCACACAGTTATTGACCCAGGGACAATGATGATCCATCTTCCGGATACACCGCTTACAAATACTGCAGAAGGGAAAAGAACTGTTAATGCACAAAATGATACAGATTTTACTAAAGACGCAGTTTCTGTAAATGTTTACACAAATGAGTACATTTTACTACTAAGATGGTCGGTAAAAGAGCTTTTAGTCCTAGAATAGTCAGTTTTAAACACTGAAGCTTTTCAAACATCTGTTCTTTTTCTTAAGCACCAAAACTATAAACAAAAGCCCATCAGGTATTACATTGTGTAAATATTTAAACCATTAAGCAAAAAAAGCAGATTTAAAAAAAAAGGCGAGTATATCCAGCAAAACATCTTGTTAGTCTGGAGTATTCAAGTGAGCTTAGAAATGATGAAAACATCAGAAATGTTGCAGCAAAATGCTGACAGAAGTTTAAAAAGACACTGCAGAGATTTAAGTTCTTCTGTGAAGCTAAAACAAACATTCCACAAGAGTTTAACTCTAGAACAAACTATAGAAGGTTTGAACTTGTGTCCCGGGTAAAGAAACAAAGGTGTAACTGTGTCACCACTCGGGCTTTAAAGTGATCTGAATGGGTGTTTCAAAGTGCAGGCTGAGTGGACTGACCTGCAGTGATGGGCCCTCTCTGGTTTGATGCTGCAGCACTTTGGACACTTGTAGATGACCTCGCCTGGCTTCAGCTGTAAGCTTTCCATGTACTCCTTGGTTGCATTGCCCTTGGGAACTGCACCCTAAAGCACAAAGAAGCCAGGACAAAAAAGTATTTAAAACAAGTGGGGAAAAACGGTTTGACAGAAGTTGATTAATCATGTAATAAGTTTAAAGACCTACATGGGAAATTAAGAGGGAAAATGTCCTTATGCTACATATAATGTGGTTCACTTTTAGCAGTGTCACTGACTTTTTCCTGAGCAATTTTGCATCTTTTTTTTTTTTAAAGCACATTATGTTCTGATTCCTGATTGGCTAGTTACCTTGTAGTCAAATCAACCTCCTCTGTGTCGTGTCTCCTGTACAGAATGTCTTCAGTTTGCTAAATCTACATAAATCTTTGATCACAAGCAGATCTTTGTGTTCATTATTTTTCTATGAAGGTTTAAACTTTGAACAAGGGAATAAAGTGTAAAAATTAGTGTTGTCACGCGATTCATTTTTTTGTGCAACTAACACCAATGTTCTATATTTTTTATTTGTGCTTTTATCCTGTTCGGTGACCTTGAGTTCCTTGAAAGGCGCCTGACAAATAAAATTTATTATTATTATTATTATTATTATAACTAATTGTTACCTGCAATTAATTAATTGAATTCATTGATTTTAATAACAAATATTTTTAACCCAACAATTGCTGTAAAAAAGCCTCATTTTGTAGTTTTTTTTTTTTTTTTTAAACTTAAATTCATGACATTATGGCTCAGGAAAATATCAAATTACAGCTAAAAACTGGCTTCATGACGTCAAACCTTACTTTTATACCAACAAGGGGCATTAATTTCAATCTCAGGCAATTAAGAAAAAACAAAGCAAAACAAACAAGAACAAAGAATGAGGTTGAGAATGCTCAAATCTAACAATTAACAACAGTAGCAATCCAAAATATATTGACGCAAATGAGAAAGAACTACAAATTGTCACATTGCTGATGACACCAAGACACACTCTGGGATGATGTAAGAGGCGTTTTTTTGCCAAGTTTAAATAAAACGCTCATACAAATAATTAGTAGTACCTTTGTAGTTTGTATTTGAGAACATGACAACAGTTACTGATTAAAAATTCGATTAACGTGATAAAAACAAAAATGTGCAAATTTCTCTGTAATTAATTAATCGCGATTAATGGAATAATTTGACACCCCTACTAAAAATGTTCATATTTGTCTGAAAAAGAGTATTGAGTGTGTAGTGAGTGGTCTAACAGCCTTCAAAAACATCTCTTGATAAAGAACCCGAACTTGTACTTTAAACTTTTAAGGTATGTCTGAATTTCTACTCTGAATACCTACTCAGTATATAGTGTGTTTGCCATTTTCTCGTGCTGTCCAAATCTGTAATTACAAAATCAAGTGTCCTAGAAATTTCACAGAAATATTTGCAAAAAACAGTGTGGCTCAAAGTTTACTACATTGATGAATGTAGACCACAATGCATTGCGTTTGAACAATTTTTGCAAAAAAAATCTAGGGCACTAGATAGTCCTACACTGTATAGTTTCTTAGTAGTTAGAACTTAAGGTGGGAATTTTGACATAGCCATACTCTATTTAAGTTCATGTAACTCAGCTCACTGCTTGACTTCCTTACCGGGTCTGTGAGCATCGTGCGAAGGTGTGAGGCTAGAGCCAGTACAGCCAAAGAGTTGAAGACAGCTCCGTTCAGCAGAGAGTACCAGAAGTTCTTGGAGGGCAGAAGCATGACAAAGTTCACCACGAACTCAGCATAAAGAACCAGGAACCAGGTCATGGTGGCGCACACCATCCCGCAGCTGTCCTGAATGAACCACATCGTGCGGTTCCCCGCGCCGTGACCCGAGTGCGGACCCCCAACCATCACACCGGCTGCCAGGCTACCCGCCTCGACGTCTGTGCCCCCCGAAAGCAGCGGGTGGTGCTGCTCCATGTCCCGTAGTCGATGGTTTGAAGACTGCATTTTTCCCTGGAGAAAGGAGAGGACGACTGAGTTTATAAAATTGTGTTTATGAAAATAACATCCATTTGACAGAAATGTTTACAACAAAAAAAAGATTAGATCTGACATTTGTCCTACAGCAAAAGGGCACAGACAAGATCAAACGTTTGAATCACGTTAGCGACATATTTCAGGTCAAGTTTTAGATCTTTGATTGCAACTCGATGACTGAGCTTGTCATATATAGAGTTGGGTCACAAAATCATCACAGAGGACAAAACAAGAAGTACTATCAAGCTTGCACTATTTTTATTTTTACTACCAACAGCTAAAAAATAAAAATAACTCATTAAACCTAAGCATGTTCCTTATTCCAGAACCCCACGAGTCCTCCCACGACTGTTCAGACAAGCATTACTCATTACAGTTTCATCGTGTTTTCACATCAAGGTCGAAAGACAGCATTCAGGAGAGACAAAGTCAACAGCTTGAGGATAAATCGATGCCTCTCCTGGTCCCTGAAGGAAACTGATCCTGCAGCAGTGGTGCACAAAGGCTAATAATAATTATAACCAGACCCACTTACCCACTTCATTCTGATACACAAAGCAAAGCCTCAAAATAAGTTTTTTTGTGTTGCAGTTTAGTCTAAGATCAGTTAAAGTGATTGATTCACCATAAGTGTGTTTCAAAATCATAATGAGGAAACCCAACAGGGGGGAAAAGGGAACTCGCCACACCCTTAAATACCAACACACAATCACCAGTCATTTCTGATTGATTATATCAAACTAAAGCAGGGCTGCTTCTCTCAGCTTGATCATTATCACGGCAACTATTTGACTTGGTCTGGATGAGATGTAAAAAAAAAACAGACGTTTTCTGAATGTTCTGTATATTTATGTGTTGCAATTTGGAACATGGTAACATGGTAATGTTGGTATGCTCTCACTTTTAGAGTATTCCATTAGGAGGATAAAGCATTTCTTTCTGTTGTCAGTACATTCAACCATATAGAAAAAACTAAAAGGTGAACTTTCTTGAATTTGGGCACAATCAATAGAAAACACATCCCACATGAGAGTCTTGTTTCACATGTTTGATGCTAAAACCATGCGCCACTCTGGGTTCAGTTTTCATGAGGGAGGAGATATTTTGAAAAAATAAAAAATGCATTTTTGAGTATTTATTTATTCAAATCGTGGTGAATCAGGAAAATCAGGAAAAAAGCAGTGGGGAAAAAGTTTGAATGTATGTCATAGAAGCTACAATTGCCACTCCCTGCTCCATTACATCCCGATACAATCGCTTGTATCAACTACATCCACGTAGGTCTTCGTTTTCCTCGTCTAAGAAAGCATCCGGCTCAAACCTGTACTGCTGTGATATTGCTCGCCATTTTTGTTCTACAGGTAATGTTAGGGTTGAGTTGTGAGAGGCTGTAAGCTAACGAAAGAGAGAGTCAACAGGTGGATGATGGGATGTGGGGGCGGGCTTACAACACTCCCAACTCTGAGGCAAATTTCTAATAAGCTCCTGCGGCTCTAAAGAAACTATTTCTTAAAAAAACAACGCAGGTCTTTTGATTTTTGCCTTAAAAACATAATTAAAAGACCACTGGGAGCATTTTTAAAGTAGATCAAAAGATGATCGGAGTCGGACTCTGAAGTAGGACTTTAAAGTTCTCCTTTTCAAAATAGGGAATTAACACTTTTTGAAATGAAACTGCATCTCTGATAATTTGCTTAGAAAAAAATTCTATATATTTGTTTTCTAGAAAACAGACTAAAAGAGCTTCATGAGAAATAAAATCAAGAAGTAGAGAAAAGAAGAAGGCTGGAAACTGAGCTCAAAGTTTTACAGGTCAAAGTAGGTTCATATCATGACATGTTTTGTTTTTAAATCTTGTGTGCTTTATTGCAGTTTTTACATTTCTAATGAGCTACTGCTGCTCTGCAGAAACTATGTCTTAGAAAACAACACAAGTTTTTTTATTTTGCATAAAAACAGCATAATCATTAAACCACTAGGAACTCTAAGAAACAGACCAAAAGATGATCGAAGTGAGACTTCAAGCAATGTGGACGGACAACGACTCAGGTGTTACACTTCGAGGCACGAGACCACTCTCTCTCTTTTTTTTAAGTGCTGAAATCAAATTATAGTCTTGCAGGGAGATGGTCAATGCAGCATGCTCAGCTTTCTGCTTCTAGCTGACTGAAAATCCCAGCATTCAAAACCTTCTAATATAGCAAACTGGATAATGAGAGACAGGAAGTGCTGACATCCCCAACACTAACAATATCCTCCTGACAGCCACAAACATTGGCAGCCATTTTTTAAACCTATCTGGCAAAATTAAACTCAAAACCATAACTGTTCTTAATTTATGACACAAACTTTCAGAACTTAAATCTAAAGTTTCATAAAGCAGTTGATAGGAAACCTTTGAAATGTTGACGCTGTCATTAAAATGACCAAACCAAGAGTGAGGTACAACAAACAAGACACTTAATCTGTCTCAAACTTTGATCCAAATGGTGCAACTAGAAGTTTTAGGAAAGTGTTTGCACTTTTTAAAGCATCTATTAAAAAAGAAAATCTAATTATCTGTGCTGAGTACTGTATCTGTAGAAGGTCACTGCAGGGGTAAACAGATAATGAAGACTAAAGTCATCTAGTATGTCCATCAGTTTTCAAGGCAGCTGCTCAATTAGAGTTATTTGGTCTTAGTAAATGCTTTATTTCAGATTTCATTATGTTAACCTAATAGACATTTGAAATGATGCTCTACTGTTTTTGTTTTTACTATCATGTTTGAGCTTTTTTAACCTTAAAGTCTCACTCTGTCTGGCTCAGACAAAGAAAAAAAAGACAAACATGGATGTACCCGTTTACAAGCGGATGAATCAGAATGTAGCGGAGCAGGAAGTTTGTGTGCCTTGCCGTAATAACTTCTACGTCACACCTACAAGCTTTTTCCGACAGGATTTTTTGGTCTGCTCCTGATTCTCATCGATTTGAATAAAGAAATACTCAGACACACAGTTTTAATCTTAAATTCTGCCTTCCTCCATCATGAGAAAAAAAAAATTGTCCCAAAACACAATTTTTATTGGTCTTTAAGGTTAAACGGTCTTTTTTGCTTTGTTTTATGCTTTTTTTTTTTGGATTGGGCATAAAAATAGGCAGCAATGAATTAAATGGCTGCTGACCTTTTCTTAACTTAATAACAAATCAGTACATCTCTGACTCTTCTCCATTCTCTTTAAACTGTGTCTCCAGAAGACATGAAGAAGAGTCACACAAAAGGAGAGTACTGCTTAAATGTTCAAATAAAAAATAATTTGCATAAAAATAACAGGAAAATCAAAGATAAAAAAAAAAACAGGCATAGACAACTGGAAGAATTTTTTTAAATGTATAATGTCTAAAATGTGCTTCTCATCTATGTAGAAAACATGATTATGGCAGTTAGATTATATTTTTGGTAAACAAAGATGAATGGTCAATCAGTCTGTCCAGGGAGTGGAATGATGGTCTTCTAGCTTTAAGCAAAGACACTAGCAGATGGCATGGAGGTTGTTCAAATCTGTTTTGCAACAAAAAACCAAAGAAAAAAGAGAGAATTTGAGATGCAACAAATCTGATTTGCCTCAACGCGCCGTGAAGCAAACTTCTTACATCAGCAATGAAGCACAAATGTGAAAAATAATGTCAGCTAAAAGTACAAAGTAATAATATATAATGAACACACCGCACTGTCAGCTTTAATTTTTTAAGTGACCTCAACTGATTTTATTTACAGCTCTGAGATAGGTAAAAGATAACAATGTTATACTCTCATAAGAGCCTACTTACAGGTGCAGCATAATACATCAAAACAAGAGTCAAACTTTGCTCATTTAAACCAGGAAACACACCCATCCCTTCAGCAACTCAATGTTATTCCCAATCCTCCCCGTTTGCAGTTTGACACTGGCATTCAACCGCATTTTACCACGACTCATTAGTGGGTAAAAAAAAAGTTGGTCATCTTTAATATATACGATCTATGTGGCTGCCCACGCTGCTACAAGTATGATTAGAAAAATAAGGCTTAACGCATAGATCTGATATGTCTTCTCGTTGTAGGGTTAATTTTAAGGGTCGTGACTGTAGGTGGACGCTTCAGTGAGCACACAAAGCCCGTTAGGGAAGCCGGCTTGTGGCCGTGCCCGAAACCTCACCCGCAGAAGCAGAAGTTGACCGTAAATCTCGTTTTTTGACTTAACCTCGGAGAGACGCTAGCAAGCTAGCATGCTAGCAAAGCACGCCGCAACACAAACTGAGCATTAACACAGCGACAGAAACACATACCTTTGTAATACGAATATTACACGTTTTCGCGCCCTTCTCGTTCCATTTTACAGCGTTTTGATTTAAAACTCAAGGACTCTGCTGCTCCTCGGCAGAGGAAATCCATCATTGCAACAACGGGCTGACAGTAGCCAGTGACGGACGGCCACGAGCTTCCGGGGTTGGGTTCGGCCTTTTCCGTTATTTTCCGTAGATGTTGGCAATGCTGGGGTCAGAGCTCCACCCTGCAGAGAGAAATGGGACTGGATGCGGTTTTATCAACTCTCCACTTGTTGGTGCTACTCGCTCAATTTTTTGTTTTTACAACTTTTTAGTTGGAAATATTTCATTGTAATTGAACACGAGTAAATATATATATTTTCAAAAATGCATGAAATATTATGTTGAAAACTTCATTTTTCCCACAAAGAAAAAAATAAAAATGAAATGGACTAAAATTGAAATTCTGAGAGAAATTATTACCACTTAAAACAAACCAACAATAATGAAAAATAATAATAAACCCCATTTTATTTAAACCGTTTAATCTGTAAAAAATAATAATAAATAAAACCTCTGTGCAGATGTATGACGTCATACAGTCAGCAATTAATTGATGAAACATTTATGCAGTGTTGTGACTTTGCACATAATAAAATCACATTTGACAAAAACTTCTGCCATCAAATTAAAAATAAGTCTTTCTTTTGAGGTTATTTAATTTTAATTAAATACATTTGGGAACTCATACAGCTAATTCTTAGTGTAGTTTAGAAGATGTGCATTTTTAACATTTGAGTCAACCATTGCTTGTCCTGCATATATATTGCGTGCATACTTAAAACATCCTGACTTGCCTGGAACAATCTTTCTCCCAAAGCAGACATAAATCTATGCATGAGTAATTCAACAAAGCAGAAGACAGTTCTGCACTGCCTGCTGCATAACTGAAACTTTAATGCACCCTACATTTCCGGTCTAGTCAGTGATGTCACAATAGGTATTTTAGGATACGCATCAAGAATAACACACTGTGTGACGCTGTGAAATATTTAGATTGACCTGCAGACACTGTTGTGGTCAGCTGGGGACAGAAGCTCACTTTCCCAGCTGGAAGCGACAAGACCTTTCTGGCAGCAGAGTGTGTTGTCACGTGTCTCCCAAGAGTAGATTATAAAGCCAAGACAAATCAGCTTGGCCACTCTCTGCTCTGTGCCTGCAGCTGCGCAGCTCAACTCCCGGGCTTTTGCCCTCTCTCATTCTGGTTCAGAGCCAGTATTAGCTGTGTGTTTTGGAGGGCGGGAGAGAGAAAATACCCAGCAATCCTCTAAAGCAGCTTAAAGGCTGAATCTGGGGACTGAAGCCCTTTCCATTTCCAGAGTTGCCTTCCCTATCCATTATGGCTAAATGATTGAGCATGTGAGTGATGGCCAAAAGAGCTGTCACAGTGACTCTGCATAAACTCTGAGCTTCATCCTCCCAAAGGTTCTGCTGACACACCCACCCTTCATAGCACTCAAAAAGGGTGCAAGTATAGATGAATATGAAAAAAATCACCCAAAAAATAACATCTGAGGCCAAAAATAAAAGGACAGAAGCATATTTGATTCAAAATGCATTTAAGAGTCTGCTAATAGATTAAATAATGAATGCATGGTGCTTGTGTAACAAATAAACTCTCACGCTAAGGACCTTGCAGTGCTCTGCAGTTGCATGCAGGCTTTTGAAATGAAGCAAAAATGAATAAAGATATTTAAAGTATGTAAAAATAGAAGTCATTTTTCAAATTTCTTCTTGTGCGTACAGCAGGAAAAAATGTTACAATGATTATGAAACTTTTTTTACAGACAAAACCCAATCCTACACTTCAATGTTTGCTTAAATTAGGTTTGGTCACTCTTGAGGTAAATCCACTCATATACTTTATTTAATAATGTTTACAACACACAAAGTCTCTACAGGTAGAACCATCTGGCATCCTTTCTCTTTTATTGTTTGTTTTTACAAGGTATTAAAAATTCGGAGTCACTTGTAAACGAGGCGGAGTTCAAGCATCACATGACCCGGTGCTTTTAAAGGGTGTAATTCTGCTAATGCACCTCCTGGCCAACTGATCCCGATTATGTGGCTCCATACAACCATCTGTCTTCGATATCCAAGAAAAACGTAAACATTTGAAAATCCTTCTGACACACAAAGCTGAGAGATCTTCATTGAGAGTTATTGGGTGAGTAAATGCAGTTGAACCACCTCTGACACATTGCACAGCCTCATCCATTAATCCAATTTAAACACTTTTTAGATGGGATTGTTCTGACGGCAGCATTTTCTCTAAAAGTGAAAGATTTTAACAGCAAAAAGCACTGACCTTGTGTGTTTGGTTTTAACACCCAGTGCTAAAAGGTGTGTGCAGTAAGTGTTATAAATAAGTAACTAGCAGTAGGTTGTTACTTATTGTTGAAGCACACACGCATATTTGGTCTGTTAACTTTTTAAAGCTCCTGAAGTACAGTGTTGTGCTTTTGAAAACCTGTGTGGATCAGATCAGAACTTCAGAGAGATAAATCAGTGAACGAACAGGTTTCAGGTAGGCAGGCACAAAAACTATGCATGTTATACCAAATAAATGTTATAAGACTAATTCCCAAAGAAAAAAAATCCAGGAGGGGTGTAAGTCTTCAGATGTTTGACTTTTCCCACTTGCTAAACATCCCATGGGTTTTCTGAAGCTCGACTCATATGGTTTACCTTGATGTGATAGGATTAGAGCTAAGCCTTGACCTGACAGATGTCATGGATCTTTTTGGTTCATCCCACTTTGGCATTGAAGCCACAACATCAACCGAGGCACAGCAAAGAGACCTAATCCACCATACTTAAAAGAAAAATGCAGAGTTTTAGCTCAACGCAGACCATTAGGCTACGTTTCTTTCTCAAACTTAAGCAGATGGATGTTAAAAACCTCAAAGTGAAGCCACATTTTCAAGCTTCTGATGTAGTTAGCTGAAGCGATCAAAAGCAAACTGCATTTCAGATGAACTATACAGGAAGCAGGAAGTGAGGGAATGGAATAATGACATCTCCCAGACTGTTCACAATTTTTTGTTAAAGCTGTACAAATTAATCATTGGGAAGTCTTTTCTTTTTTTGCTTAGTCTGAACAAAAAACTCTATATATATAGTTCAAGGGTCCCCGAACTGTGGATGGACATCAAAGGTCACCTTCCTTTCAAAGAGCATCATGGGAGTCAATTGTCGAGGTTGTGTGCAGAAATTTTGGGCCTTTGCGGAGGCATGTCTCACAGCTGCTGCGTGCTGTTCTGAGTATGTGACAGCATTTGTGGAGGTGCTCCATGAATAATTCAACAAAAGGCTGACTTCCTCCTTCCCTCCTCCTTCGCCCCAGTGTTCCCTGATTCTAACTTAACAACCAACTCTTGCTTTCAGTGACAACCCACATCCAACCAAGACTTCCCAAACCACTTAAAATGAGCCTCAGCATATCTCCAAACAAATCCGGCCATGCCCAAGTGACCCTGGGCTGTTAAGGGATTTCTCTCTGCGTGAATAGTAACACTTTAAGTTCCCTTTATGTGGTCATGTACAGAGGAGGATACAAGTATGTGATCCCTTGCTGATTGTAAAGGTTTGACCACTTAAAAAGGGTGTCTTCTCTTACTTGTAGGTTCACTTGAAAAGAAAGAGATAGAGAATCCCAGACAAGAACAATGAATCCACTTTAAAGAATTTATATAAATGTATTTGCATTTCATTAAGGGAAATGAGTATTTGAATTTTGTTGCTGTCCAAAAAACATCCCAAAGCATAATGTTTCCACCTCCGTGTTTGACAGTGGGGATGGTGTTCTTGGGGTCATAAGCTTCTACCAAAGTTGATGCCAAAGAGCTCAATGTTGGTCTCATCTGACCCCAGCACCTTCTCCTAATCACTCTCTAAATCATGAATCATTGGCAAGCTTCAGGCGGGCCTGCATGTGTCTTCCTTAGATGCCAGATCTTAGACCATTACAGTGTTTATCTTGCTGACTGTGGTCACAGCTGCTTTGAGATTCCCAGCTAACTCCTGCTGTGTTGTTTTAGGCTGATTTCTCACTGTTCTTGTGACCATGGAAACCTCACCAGGTGAGGTTTAGTTTGGAGCCCCAGACCTACAGATGGATTGATGATCATGTTCTTGTGACTTTGACCCCCAACTTCTTGCTGATGGTTTTGTAGTTCATTCCAGTCTACGATCTTATTTCTTAAATCTACTGATGGCTCTTTTTTATTTGCCATGTTGGACAGTTTGTAGTCTGACTGATTCTGTGTCTTTTCTACAGGTGACAAGTTCAAACAAGTGTCTTCAATTCAAGTGACAGGTTGATTAGGAGAGTTTAACTGGTCTCGCCTGAACTCTTATGGTTATTAGGGGATCAAATATGTATCTCCCGTAATGAAATAAAAGTATGGAAATTCTTTAAATTGGATTTCTTGATTTTCTATATCCTACTGTTAAAATGAACATACTATGAGGACAAAGGTGGGTAAATACTTATTTTCTTCACTGTACATTTAGAAAGAAGAGAGTCAAACCTGGAAGAGTTTAATAAATTATGAAATGATTCATCTCAAAAGTTAATATATGCTCTCAAAATAGACAAAAAAATGGGTGGACATTGAGGTTTTTCTTTTTTTATTTCATGCAAGATTCATAAAAAAAGAACCAAAAATAATCAGTTTTTGCATGGATATTGAACTGAAAATCCAAACTGTTGTACAATACTTGCTAATGCAGTTCAAATCTTACTTTGATCTTTGAAGCTTTTTCCTTGGAAAACTCAAGAGGTCAGAAGTCTCCTAATGTGTCTGCAAAGAGTTATTGCACTTTAAGGCAAATCCTGTTTATGTGGATCTTCTTTTGGTCTGTCCACATGGATCACATTGAGAGCAGGAAAGCATCAACTCCATATGATGAAAATGTAAACCCGAGAGATGACAGCTTCCATTAAAAAATACATTAGTGGGCATTACACTTCTAATCCAAGGACCTGGGTGAACTTTGCCAATCTGGATTTTTACATTTTATTGTGTCGGTTGTTAACCACTCCCACCTCTTTTTCATCGCTACATTTTTTTATTTCCCCTTAACTCTTGAAGTCTTGTGTGGGTTTATTTGTTTATATACTGTAATACTCCTCTGCTAGAACAAATCATAGATGCAAATGTAGCATAACACGGTGTTCAGTGAGTAAAGGATGTAGTCGTTTGAATTCTTCCACACTGGTAGAAACAAACACATCTCATTCTATTTCCAGGCTTTTTCAGTGTTTTCGTTTAGTTTGCCTAACTGTGTGATTATTCTGTTTTAACCAAAATGGAAAAAAAAGAAAAAAATGTGTATTTTTCCAGGATGTAGTTTCTGCTGAGCAACAGTAGTTCATCAAAAATTCATCTCTGAGTTGTGGGAAGAAATGCTAAGCCTCCCCCTGCTTCCCATCATTCCTTTGTTTACTCTCTCTCCCGCTAGCTTACAGCCCCTAACAACCTAACATTACCAGTGCAACAAAAAATGGCAAGAAATATTGGAGCGAACCCGCCATACAGTTTTGAGCCAGGAGTCAGCTCGGATGAGGAAAACAAAGACGTAGATGGATCTATTTGTCTGGAAGTGGATGCATCACAATAGTGCAAAGCTTTTGGCCTGCCGTTGCAGGTCCTACATCGAGGCTACAAGCTTTTTCAACAGTATTTTTTTTAATACTCCTGATTGAAAATCATTTGAATAAAGAAATACTCAGAAATGCAGTTTTAAGCTTAATTGTCTTTATGTATGTCCTCCATTATGAGAAAAATGCCACAAAGGCATGTTAAAAACACCAAAAACAAGATTATCATTAATGTTTTTTTTTTAAAGAACCAGAAAGCTACTGTAAGTAAAACAGTCAAAATCTATTGTAGATGTTTTTGAAAGAATGAAAAAACCTTGAAAAGCAACTGAAAAATCAACATAAGTCTATGCATTAATTAAGAACAAAAATGACTCAAATCTTTCAGGCAAGATGATTCTTGGATTCCTACCAAATCTCTTTCCAGCTGGTGGAGCCAAAGGTCAGATCTAAACCTGCTGTAGTCTCTGTGAGGAGGCCCGAAAACACACCTTCCATCCAGCCTGCATGTCAGCAAGTCAGGGATAAACTGCCAGTAACCAGGTCAGCAGAGACAACCGAGCTGTTGAGGGGCCAAAGCTGCAGATATTCCCCAAAAACTTCAGGGCACAGAACACAAAACTTTCCCTTTTCAATTAAGATGCATGTGGGCTAAAAAAAAACAAAAAAAGATTAGTAAGACTTTGAAATTAAATCAAGACAACTTACTCCAGGTCATTGAGAGTTAACACCACGCATTGGAACCAAATTAACATGCCACACCATAACCTTACAACCAAAATCCCATCTTCTTTGTCCATCAGTTTTGAGGAGATCTCTGTGTTGATCCTGGTTAAAACAGAATTTAAAGAAGTCAAATCAATTACAGTACAAATGTACTTATTTACCTATTGAGTGAAAACTGCTTTTCATGATCAAAGATAGTTGGTTTTAGGTTTGAAATTTTTAAATTATATACAATTCAAAACTTAAACTTGGGCATCTATAAACCAACTCAATTTTGGAGTTGGCAGAGACACCCATGAACACTTATAGCCTGTTTTTGAGGAGGTTTCTGAATGTCCTTCAGGCTGGAGGTTGCTGTTGACAGAGAACAGTAGATGTGAATCTTCACTGCTCACACCAGGCTTCCATCTGCAAAAACAAAGAAAAGGATAGTGAGAAAAATAACCCTAGAATGCAATCAAATTGAATCCAGCATTCAATTTAATTCCAAAAGCCAACATACCACACCGAATTTCATTCTAATGGCATACTGGATCATGATTATAGTCAAAGTGCATCATAGAAAAACGTTTTTTGAGATATTTTCTACAGAACAGCAGGAATTCATTTTTTATATTCATCTCTGGGTTGTGGGTGGGACTGTTGGTGCACATCCCAGCATGCCTTTGTTACACTCTCTCCCACTAGCTTACAGCTCCTCACAACCCCAAGCTAACATCAATGTAACAAAATAACGACAAACTGCATTGGAGCAATCCAGCTGAACAGCTTGGAGTGAGATTTCAGCTCGATCAAGAAAAATAAAGTGTCTTCAACTAAAGCATTTAGAATTGTAGAGGAGCAGAGAGACTTTGGCTCCCCAATGGCAGTTGCTGAATCACAAATTGGATTTTTGTCATCTCCTGATCAATCACAATTTGAAAATGTATTTTTTTTATCTTAAATTATTTTTTATAAAAGCCCTCCATGATGAAAAAAATGCAACAAGAACTTGTCTAAAACACCCAAAAACACGATTTTCATTGGAGTGGGTGTTTTCTTGTCTTTTTATTAACAGTAAAAGAAAGTGGTCATAAAAATAAAGTTTTTGTTTGACATGAAGGAATCAGAAATGTCTGACTTTTCTTAAATGGTGCCTTTGAAAACTGTCTTCATCCCTTAGTTTCTATAGAAAACATGTTCAGATCAGAGTCTATTTAAAGAAGAAAAAGTGTCATTTGGTTGTGAGTTAGTCACCCTGTCAATATTTCACAGAAATCATTTGGTGCTGTCACACTCTGCTTTGCTTTCTTGTGACATTATTTCATAAGAAATGGTTTTATTTTTTATTTTGCAAAGGCAGAGAAATAACATCGTGCTATTTCTCTACATGGCTGCACAACAGACTTGTTCTGCGGGAAATCATGAATCGAGTGTCCCATGATGTGTTCACACTGAGCGCAATCAAACCAAGGTCTGACTCATTCTCAGCACTTGAACCCAACAGGCCAGCTTATCAGCAATCTCATCAACACAGACAAACACTTCTGACTTCATTCTGTTAGCAGTTCTCTGAAAAGGCAATGGAGCCAGGATTAAACGGTCCCAAATTCCCAAGTTTGGACCTGTTTATAGGCCAAGCACAGGACCTGTGTCTGCTTTTCAGTCTCATTCATTAGGATTGAAATAACTCACTTACATGTAGGTTAAACTTAATCATTTTCCCCAAATTAATATAAGCAATTTATGAAACCTGCAGCATCACTGAAGGAGACTCATGTTCCAGCTATTCAAATAGTCTATTAGAACATTAATTAATGTCTGTTTTGACAGCTAAAAGTAACTCTAGTATACAGGTGCACAAAAAAGGAATAATACCTTCAAGAATAATAACCAAGAAATAACTGGTAAAACACAAAAAGGTTACCATGGAAACACTTTCATCTAAAGAAAGAGTCATTTTGTTTAGGGCATATGACTCAACTAAATATGACAGAATTTGCCACTGCAGTGGAAAGGATTTAATCCCAGCAAATCACAAATGTTAAAATAAATCAAAAAGATGTGCTGAAGAAAACCAGGAAAACTTCTTTATTTTTTTGAAGGATTTATCATGAAAGTCTAGATATTATTGTGTTAGATGAACATTGAACTATTCTTCTAGCTTCCTTTAGTCCATTAGCTCCCTACTGTATTTACTGGATCATTAGACCCCATCCGCTTCAATAATGCAAAAAGAGCAAAGCGGGCAAACCCCTCGCAGTCTTACTTGACTCAGCCTCTCAGCACAGCAGGAGAAAAACCTAACAGCACATTATCCAGCCAGCATGTGTGCAACAATTGGCACCTTTCATGGTCTCCATGGATGTACAGGCATTTGACAGCCTTAAGTTGATCTGCTTTAATTTGATTAGTTTAAAGTGTGTGGTTGGAATCCCTTTTTAAAATAATTATGTATCATGTGTTTTTACTTCAAAACTTTGTAAATTCATAAATATATATGAACCCTCGTTAGTGGTAAATGTTAGTGGCAGGTCCATTAAAGCTCTGTGGTGTGTCAGGAACAGAGCAGCCAATGACAGCAGGCTTTTGAGGCAGACACCAGCGTGATCAAACCAATGGGAGCGAGCCGCTTTGTTTGCCTGCCTGCCTGTGAAAGGCTCGGTTTTGTGCGCGCATGTGACCGCTGAAGGCGCACACAGCTATTTAAACACCATCGATTGGGTGCTGAAGTGGACAGCTCCCCACGCAGATAAACAGATGAGCGCGCAATGGCTCGTTCAGCTTGTGCCGCCGGATGCTCCACAGCAGCCCCTGAAGAGCACAGGTTTTGCTGAGTGTTTTTGACTCCTCAGAACGGCTGAGAGGCGGGAGGAGGGGTGAGGGCATCGAGCTCACAGGCAGGGGCGGATGTTGGGGCACCTGTAGAGCTGAATCACCGGCTCTCGAAGCGCGGAGGCTGCTGGATTGTTTCACATCAGTTCGCCTCCGTCCAGCAGGAGAGGAGCTCCGGCGCCGTCTGATCCCGCGTCGGGGAAGCGTAAAGGTATCATCAATCCGACTAGAAGACGTAAGCTCAGATTTCTAAGCCGCCCTTTGTGCCTATTTACAGGAGAGAGCATGGATAGAGAGGAATTTGCTCTGAGTAGTGCCTTGAGTGGATTTGCAGAGCGGGCGGTGGAACTAACCTGTGCGCAGAGGCTCTAAGCACTAAGCTCGCCATTTTTCCTCAAGCTTCTTTTTTGGGAGATTTCTAATACAGCTATTTTATTACTAAAATGGGGAAAGAGGAGTGCAAAACAATGCTTGACGCGTTGAACAAAGTCACAGCCTGCTACAGACACTTGGTCATCGCGCTTGGAAGCACGTCAGACTCCCAGAATTTGCGCGAGGAGCTGAAGAGGACCCGCAAAAAGGCGCAAGAGTTGGCCGTGGCCAACAGGACTAAACTGACCTCCCTGCTGAAAGACAAGTCCATCAGCAAGGAGGACCGCGCCGAGTACGAGCGCCTGTGGGTGCTGTTCTCCAGCAGCATGGAGCTCCTGGAGGTGGACATGAAGAGGTCCCTGGAAATCGGGCAGGACTTCCCCCTCAAGGTGCCCACGAGACACCTGATCCAGACGGGGATGACCGGCAGCACCAGCACCGTGGCGGCGCGCGCCATGAGCGTGCAGAATATGAAGTACGAGGCGGACAGCAACATCGACACGGCCGACCTGAAGGACCTGCAGAGCGAGATCACCCAGGTGAGCCAGATGATGGAGGAGATGGAGATGAAGGTCCAGGTGGCGCCATGGGCCGTCGTGGCCAAGCAGGAAGCCGGGGCTGAACTCAAATCCAACCTGAGTGTTGGGAATTCCTCCGTGGGCGTCATCTCCATCTGCGAAGAGGAGCCCAAAGATGATGAGGGTGAAGGCAGCAGAGGGGGCGGCTCTGGCTCGGTCGGAGCTGTCATCGGATTCCTTTTGATCGTTGCTGTTGCTTTGGTTTTAGGATATTTGGTGATCAATATGTCCTGAACTTTATAAAACAAACAAACCAAAATGATAATCATAAAAAAAATAGCCCACGCGGATGGACACCTCGCGCGTGGAGTGCCTCCACAGGGAAGAGCAATCACCTGCTCAGGAGGCAAACAGGGCTTGAGGGGGATTCAATACAAAGAAGTTGTTGAGCTCTCTTGAATGTATTTCGTGGAGGAGAGGAGCTGCACTTGATCAGATGTAGATTATAGTAGTCTGTGTGCTTTTGTGAATGAGAGAATGGGCATGGGGCTGAAAAATGTGGGTGAAATAGTATTTTTTAGAAAAAAGGAGTCACGAATTACAGCGTCTGGCCACCAGAATGACATAAATAACACCTAATCCAAGTGGATTATTGGAGATCAAGCGTAAATGTAGCCTGCAGTTAAGTATTAAATGTCCGACAGATTGATGTTTTCTCACTTTGGTCCAGCAAAGTCTTCAAACAAGCAAAAGGACCGTCTGGTCTGAGCATTAGTTTCATGCTGTAAGCTTGTTGAAACCCAATACAGCAGAGAAAGAACAGTTAATCCTGGCTTCTGCCATCACAGGCTGGATAAGATCAAATCTGCACTCTTCAGCATCCTGTTCACACATGCATCTTCCTGAAGGTTATAGTCGGCCAGCATCCAACTTCACTGCACTAAAATCTCAGCGAGCCTTGGGACCTACAATAAGAAATGTCTTTTAATGCACCTGTTCACTGTAAGCCTGTTCCTTTTCAGGGTTTTCTTGCAAACAGTGTTGAATGTAAACTTTTTGCAACATGTTAGTAGGGGGTTTGTACATACGGTCTGTACTGCAGTGTCAGATAATGTACATAAGTATATTTAATATAATAAAATTGTGAAACACACCTAAAATGTGATTTTTTTTTTTTGGTAGAAAGTAATGGTCACGTGACATAATTCTGTTTTAAGGGTTTGCAAACACTGCCAAGATAATGTACTTAAAGGTATTTCAGGTTTGGCTTTTCTCCCAGACCTAACAACCTTAGTGTTATCTCAGTGTTAAATGAGACTGACATGCAGGTTTAAACTCCCTAATAGTTTTAGTTCTAAGAGTATTTGAAGATATTTGTGGATTGGTGCAAAGGTGAGGTTGGCTGAGGGACACGGGTGGTTTCAGAAGATGGTGAAAAAGTTTTTGCTTTCAAGTAAATGTTTAATTATCCATTTTCTTGACCGCTTCTTCCCTTTCGGGGTCGCGGGGGTGCCGGAGCCTATCCCGGCCACTGATGGGCGAAGGCAGGGTACACCCTGGACAGGTCGCCAGTCTGTCGCAGGGCCTCAATCACACACACAGTCACTCACACATTCACACCTAGGGGCAATTTAGAGTCACCAATTAACCTATGAAGCATGTTTATGGACAGTGGGAGGAAGCCGGAGTCCCCGGTGAAAACCCACGCATGCACGGGGAGAACATGCAAACTCCACACAGAAAGGTCCCAGCCGGGATTCGAACCGGGGCCTTCTCGCTGTGAGGCGAGAGCGCTAACCACTGCGCCACCGTGCAGCCAATGTTTAATTAATTCATTATAATTCCTGGTGACAGGAAAAAAAAATCAAAAATTGGTTTTGTGGTCCATTTGGTGTTTAATCCCACATAATTTTCATTTTAAAGAAAAATGGGTATATATTCTTATTGGTTTAGGACTTTTAAGAGCTGATGTGGTTTGATGCATATTTGCATCAAAGGACTGGAACAATTATGTCATTCAAACTGCATTAAATGTGGTAATAAGCACATATTTTGACTTTGTGTGGGGAAAGGTTGGAAAAAATTGGGATAGATTTGAAGAATTAAAAAGGTTTAGTTTAGCTTTTATTTATTGCACACATTTTAAAACCTTTAGTATCCAGCAACATTTTTATGTAACAAAGAGGGTCTAAAATGTCGAAAATAGCCTTAATATTTTAATCTAATCTTGGTGAATTTCTTTGTGGGTTGACAAAGATAAAAATATATATATTTGCAATGCAAGTTGTAAATTGATCAACAGCATTTCCTGCCACCGCATGTCCCAAATAAATGTGATGTATTTTCCCCAGACTTATGAAGATTAATGTGCTTTGATGAGAAATGAATTATGAATAACAAAAAGTCTGCTGAAATGGGCACTTGACTGATGTAAATAAGCTCTTTAGCCACTTGAGGAGGTTCTCCACATATTCCCTGGCAGACCCCTGACATTTAAAGTCTCGTCTGCTTTGCTTTCTGGCTTAATGTAGTGCAAACTTGATTTCTTCTACAATCCTTCTTCTGCTCAAAAAAAATATTTTACTAAAATTTTAAAAGTGGGTTGATAAAGCTTAATAGATTAATAATTTATCCAAAAAATAGAGCATAATGCTAAGGTCCACTAGCTTGATGCTAACGTATAATAAGATTTCCTATAGGTCGACTAATGCTAACACTGTCGACCAAATCATAGATTGCTGACTGAATAAATATATTTATACACTCACAGGCATGAAGTCTTCAAACTCAAGGAAATAATCTTAAAGTACAGTAAAACAGTTTTTATCCGTACTTTTTTCTTCTTCTGGAATAAGGTGTAATACTATACCGTGATCGCCATCTAGTGGCCCTCCAGGAGACAGAACAATTGTTCTCTGTTTGAGAATCCATGCAACACTGTATGCTATTAACAATCTCATTATTTCACTAACACATTTTACAGTGTGTGAACTGTATCAGATTATTATGAAAATCTTCAACATATGTAGATTATTAATGTATTTCTAAACAAATGAGAATAAACGTGTAAACTCAAAATTAAATTGAAAGGATTAAAGAATGTTTAAAGATTGAATCGTATAGGCTCTAGTGAATCGAATTGATTCTGAGAACAATTAGTAATACCAAGCCCTAATTACTATCACTGAGCCCCGAATAGCGACTGAACTACTATACATTGATTTACAAATACTTATGCTTCTCTGTCGAGAATTAAGTAGAATCCACGACATTTTGTTATTTCACAAGTTCAAGTAAAGCTTCACTCCGTTGCCTGGACACTAACAAACCAAGAAGGCTGTTTCCACAGGAAGGTGAGCTACACACAGTGCACAGCCAGACCACTGCTATCACTTCATCTGGACTTAGTTGGTAGGTTTCCAAGGCTGTGCGTCTCCATAGAAACCCTCGATCGACTGCAAACAGCACAGAAGGTTGAGCGTTATTTCAACTCACCCGCTACCGACATCCTACACACTGAAGCATCTGAAGCAGCAGGAGACGATGTGTGAGGACAGAGGATGTCGATCCGCAGCATCTTTCGCTGTGCCGCCAAAGGAAAATGTGACAAGGATTTGTTGCAGCTTCTCACGTTCCTCTCAGATACTGCAGATTCCAATTTTAGATCAGTTGTAGATTTGTGGAGAAGTCTCGACTCGGTTATTGTTAAGTTATTTATCATTTTGGCAAAAGGAGAAAAAAAAAACAACCGAACTACTAGTTCCTTAGTACGTTGGAAAACCCAATTAAAAAGTTTTAATTTGCTCAAATGTAAGGTGTAATTTTTTTTTTTTTTTATCTAAAAACAGCTTAAGTGGTAAAATATATTATTGGATCAGTCATTAAATGGGACAGGAAGACACTAGACAAATGTTAAATATTTATATTTTACTGTACACCAACACTTTCTATTAAATTTTGTACCATTCCAGCTTCTTTTGTGTTACACACAAAAATTGTTTAAAAAATGACAATGTGATAAAAGTTGACAATTTTATATACAAACAACTGTTTATTGTCTTTTTATTTCAATTAGGGCATTTTCCCTCATTAATTTGTCATAAAGTGTTCTGCAGTAAGCACACACAGACACACACACACACATAAAGACATGTAAAAAGGTAGGAGCCATGCAGAGTCTCCATCTCTGACTTATGCAATCCCACTGGGAGCAATATTATTAATTTAGAGGACATTATATTAGCTCAGACTGTTTACATTTTCTTGCACCTTCACTATTAAGAATCTAGGTGCCAAATTTGACATTTTTTAAATAAAAAATTTAAGAGATATTTCAGAAAACAAACAACAAAACTGAAAAAAATAGATTTTTCTCATTTTAAATATTAATTTAGAAGTACTGAGTTCTTAGCTAACATGAAAGCATTCATTCAATTCAAATATTTTTTTTCACAAATATTTCTCGTTACCACTGAAGTCAAAGTTGACTTTTGGTTCCCTGTGATGAAGATGGCTCCATTACAGGGAGCAAGTGCTTGTATTTGGGCTTGATGGTGACGTGCAGAGTTGTGGTGTAAGAGTCTTTGACCATCATGCGGTGCAGGGCAGACCGGTTTTCAGGATTCTTCTGCTCATGGTTAGGAGTTCTGTCGGTTTCCGTCTGCCCTGAGGTGTCTGGTGGGTATTGTTTGTCGCCTGGAAAAAGTGGAGAGTACACATAAATACATAAATATAAATAGTCACAATAATGAGCAAAGACTCAATCACAAACTTGAATTTGATTTGCTGAAAAATATGTACATCAATTGCATTCCTGTTAAAAAGGTGATACCAAACATAAAATTCAAGCATTTTTATTGCATGTCTTATTCTAGTCCTTTTTTGATTTAATAAATTTTACAAATGATATATTGTGTTGTATTACAAAGTAAAACTTTAGATTTAAGTACGTTAAAATTAAGTACTACTATAATAAACAATGAAAAACGAAAATTAAAGACAGATGAAAAATGAGAGATGTTTTTAAATTGCTGTTAAATACAATTTTAACTGATTTTCTCCTAAATATAATTTTAAACTGAGTCTCCAGTCTTTTTGTCAATTCATCTTCTAATCAATGTAAACATTTTAGAAATATTTTTGGAAAATATGTTCATTTTAGTCATGACATAAAAAGAAACGAGTAAAAATCTTGGAAAATAAAATCTTGTATTTACTTTTTTTTTTTTAAACAAATAGTAAATTAAATAATTTACTCATTTAAATAACATAAATGTATTTATTTGGAGGGATGGTGAAAATCATTAGTTTGGCTCATTTTATAAATGTGATTTTTTCAAAAATATCTAAAACGGTTATATTAGGCACTTTTAAAAATATATAAAATAAAAAAATAAAAAAGGGTATTTTTGCCCGAGTGACTATTATTATTATTTTTTATTGGATTTTGCATCATCATCAGATACCACTGAAGTTGTCTCTCTCTTTACCGCTGAACTAAGATTAGTCAGTTGCTGAGTTCCTGTTCATGATGACTTTAGTTTTGGTAAAAAACTCATTACAAAAGTAATGTGCAGTTAAAGTAGACGTAATTGTTTTTAGTTTGCATTTATTAGGTGCCATTTTTTGTTTCGGTCTTTCTGCAGCACACAGAGCTCGGGTTCTTTGTTCGTTTTCCTTTTTTTTTTTTTAAACTAGATGGCCAATAATTGAATTTCTATGGACTAAAATAACTAAAGCTGAAGGTTGGTCCTCCAGTTGAGCTTCCTGTGCTTTCACTTAACCAAAAATAAACAATATTGTTGGTAATCATTATCAAACCACATCACCCTCTAAAAGAAAAATACTTTATAGTACATGTGTCACTTTCAATTTTAATATTCTAAAGCCAAACTCATTACAAGGATGGTAACTTAAGAGTAATAGAATAGTCTTAGAATAGTGTGATAATTTTGTAAAGTAAGGGATTACTTTTGAACGACAATGTCAAGTAGTTTATAATAGATTACAGGAACTTGGACAACACTGTGCAGCACCTGAACCTTTTCATCAAAACAGGTAATTTAACAGCTGCGCTTCCTCATATATGAGACGCCGCTGCTTTATGAGAATGTGTTTTCAGTGAGAGCAAACCTCCTCCAAAAACAACAATCTGTGTTAAATCAGATGCGGAAAATTACATCTAAACAAATGGTAACATCAGAGTAGTCATTTTTTCTGCATTTTGTGGCTTCGTCATACATGAAAAAAATCATCTCTCCCCAGTACCTGGCAGCAGTGATATATAGTGCTCATTTTCCAGTAAAGTTACAGGCAGCCACTGTTCACAGCCTTCTATGGCGCGCTGGTACGCAAAGCTGTGGAGGTCATCAAGACGGGGGAGACAACACATGCGGCTGAGTTCATAGAACTGAGGAGGAGCTATCCACATCTGTCGCTGCTGGTAGCTTTGCAGGATCTCTGAAGGAGTGGACCACTGAAACACAAGAGGAAAGCAGCAACTTTAACACGTCTGGGTTTCTACAAACATAAAATTTTGCTTCCTTTGGGTTTTGTTCTTTTTTAACTGACTTTAATTCAGTATTTTTAATGGTCAAAGATTTGCATTTCCCAATTATGCTTAGTTCTTTCAACCAATATCGGTTCTTTGTTGTTGAATTTTATTTTTTCCAAGTTATTTAAAACAACAACAAAAAATCCACTATGCCAGTTTTGGTCAATAAATTGTCATAAAAACTTAAAAGTATTATGTTATTTTTTATTCTATTTTAGTAAAAAAAAAACAGAAAAACACAGTATTGCTTTTTAACACACACATTTTTTTTATTCTTATTTTGGATTAAGAAGGAGCATTAAAGCTCAAAACACCTAAAAGATTTAAAACCCTCCAAAAAACATTTTGCAGGGTGAGGAAATGTTTAATAGAAAGAGATATTTTATTGTTTTTCCCCACTAAAAAGCCTCAATAAACTATTAAATTGTAAAAAAAAAAAAAAAAATACTGCTACGAGACCACTTATGTTATTCTCAAAGCATTCAATGTGGTACAAAGACTATAAAACACAGTTGATGGTTTGTGTGATTTCTGAGAAGTGAAAAGAGGGTAATTTAATCCCCTTTTAAACAGGAAAACCACTTTGGACCTGGAATCTAATAAACTCATTTTAGTTTAAAAAAAAGATGTTGAATTGAGGCATCTTTGTAAAATCTTTTTATACCAAAACTACACCCAAAAGAGTTATTTTAATGATTCTCTTAGCCTCTAGCGGATGGCAAAACCCTAAATACAAATGTGAGGTTTGCTGGATTTTTATCACCGATATTTGCGACAACTCTGTGGCCTAGGGATAGAGTGTCCACCCTGAGACTGGAAGTTTGTGAGTCTAAATTCATGGTCGAGTCATACCAGATGGCCCCCTGCTTGACACACTCTTCATCTTCTGACACTTGACATAAGGAGGTGAATTTGGGGGTTAAACCACTAAATGGTTCCTGAGGGCGGCTCACTGCTCCCTCTGTGGATGGGTCAATTGCGGAGAACAAATTTGACAGGTATGTGATAGCAAATGGGATTTTAACTTTTAGGTCTGAACAATATTTGTGCGTTGTATCATATTGTATTTAGCCTTGCTGGAGTTTGTGTGTTGAAACTCATTTTTTTTTCTAATGCATCTTTGAAATATCCATAACAAAGATGCAACTGATCGAATTTAAGGTTAGTTTCCGTCATGAAGCTGAAGTTGGAATCTGATTGGCATCTTAAGTAATAGTAGAAGGGAACTTTTTAATTAATTTGATGATAATCGTATGGAAAAATGTCCAGATTAAAAAAAAATGCCAGTAAATAAACCCCTCAAATGAGTACTAGATTTCCCTACAGGACTTTTCTTCAAAAATGAGTTGAAATGCAGCCCTCCCAGTGACTTCTACAGGGGATTGGTGATGAGGAAAGCCACTGCCATTATAGAGGGCATCACTCCCCTCGCCATCACTCCTCTCACAATTTTTTTTCCAATGCTGTTATTTTGTTTTAAATAGTAACAGCAGTTTTGTAATTACGATTATGCCATTTTTAACCATAAATTAAAAAAGCTTTGTTGTTTTCTAGGACATAGCTTTTGCAGAGCAGAGGTAGTGGCAAGACTGTTGGCAAGAAGTAAACCTGGGCTCATTTCCCATCATGTCTTTGATTACACTCTTTCCTGATAGCACACAGTCCCTCACACTCTCAACATAACATTACTGGTGTAACAAAAACGGCAAGCAATATCGGAGCTATCCAGCCGCACAGTTTTGAGCCCGATGTCAGCTCGTATGAGGAAAACAAAGATGCACGTGGATCTATTTGTCTGAAAATGAATGAATCAGAAATGGAGCAGATGTCCTGTCACATCTACAAGCTTTTTCTATCTGCTCCTGATTCATAGATGTAAAGAAATACTCAGAAATGCAATTTCAAGCTTAATTGTCTCTATATATCTCCTCCGTGGTGAGTAAATGCCACAAGAACATGTTAAAAACACTATTTTTATCAGAGTGGGTGTTTAATTATCTCAGGGGTTTGCAAACTTTAATGCTAACAGAGCCATATGATCCAGTTTCATACAAACTAAAATTATTTAAGCTTTTGTGGAAAGCAGCTAATACAAGTTCCTTTCAGAACAAAATGTGTTTTATATTTGTTAAGATCCTCCACCTGCAGCAGATTTACTTGAACTAAAAAAGCAAAAAATGTTTTTTCCATCATTGCGACTTTGGTGTCCCTTTGTATTTTTTCTCCTTTTACTTTTGAATATAAACACAACTACTTTGGTGTTGAATGCAAATAATTTTTAATAACTAAATGCAATAAGATGATGCCAATCTAATAATAATAATGTGTTCTTATAGCAGATTAAACCTTTTACCAATATTTTATTCAGTTTTGTTAAAAATCCAAGTAAAAATAACAAAATTTAAATAATTAATGTGAAAGAACCAATGAAAGCAATATTTATTCAAATTGTTTGCATTTTTCTTAAAAGCCAAAGAGCCAAAATGGAGGGGGAAAGAGCCGGATGGGGCTCTGGAGCCTCAGGTTGGAGACCCCTGAATTAACCTGTCAGTCATACAGAAAATTGTATTGGTTTATAGAAAATTACAGCAAAAAGCCACTCAAATATGCAGTTTTAGCAGCTAACTTTTCTTTAACCGTTCTGGTATCGCCTGTCCGTCCTGGGATGGGATCTCTCCCTCATGTGGGAATCCCTAAGGTTTCTTCTTTTTTTCCTGACTCAGGTTTTTTTTAGGAGTTTTTCCTTACCGCGAGGGAGGGTCTAAGGACAGGGATGACCGTTCTTTATAGTCTGTTTAGCTTTTACCTATTGTGCATATTTTATGACTCCATCTGTGCATCTGTTAAAACTACAGGCATGAAGCCCAATGAGGCAAATTGAATTTGTGATATTGGGCTATATAAATAAAATTGAATTGAATTGAATTGAATTGAAAATGAGTATTAGACTTTCTAACTGCACTTTTTTTTCAATGAGTCGACATTTCGCTTATAAATGAAAACCGGTTTCATTAATTACTAACCGTAAATGTTATCTTGATGTTCTGTGTAATAGTTAGGGACTGACTACTTACAACATTTTTAAAGAGGATTTTTTTTTTTGTTAAAAACTGATTTTTCATTAACTTCCCCTTTAACTATTGCGAATATGATGCCAACTTCAGCATCAATTTGTGTACTTCGGTCTAAAAGAGACTTTTAGGACGTTAATGATCTGCTAAACTGGCTGTGGTCTAAACTCACCTGAAAATGAACGATTTCCTTCTCATCTTGGATGGTGTGGGGAGTCTCCTGAAGGCAGCACAGAAAGAAGGCGGTGTCAAACCTCCGACCGTACCGAGCGACGGGGGTCAGCCAGTTGCCCCACTCGTGTAAGGCCCAGATGTTGGGCAGCACCTCCAGCTCCCTGCACATCCGGATGAAGTTGGTCGGGTTTTGGTTCACCAGAGTCCTCCACTGTGAGAGCTCGCTTTCAGAGAATGGGGGCGCTTTGTACGGTTTACTATAATGGGCATTCTCCAAACTTATCACTTCCGTTTTTGGAACAACTAGCAGCACCCCAGATTCTTCAAACGTCTCCCGCAGGGCGCAGATCCGGAGGGCGACCTCCCCCGGGATGGGGGAGCCCAGCTTCAGTCGGTCTGTGGCAAAAATGGCGGGTCTGGTCTCCACGGGCTGCTTTGATTCTCTCAAACCAAAGTTTGGGGAGTTGGAGAAAGACTTGAAAACGTCCAGCCAGTCACTGGAGAAGTCAGAGGAGTCCAGAGCGCCGCCCGGAAACACGTAGGCGTTGGGCATGAATCCACTTTTAGCGCTTCGCTTGAGCAGCAAAACATCATAGTCGAAGCGGGAGCTTAGAGGCAGGTGTGCCCGCGCGCTGCTGCTCTCCGACGGCGGAGAAACCGACAGCGGTGTCCTTGACGATAAAGTGTCCGCTCCGAGTCTGTGTCCCGCGGCTAAGATTAGGGTAGCCGCCTCCCTCCAGTGCTTCAGAGCGGTGTTCATCCCCTAACCATAAAATTAACCTATATAAAAGTAAGAATTTAGGAATGAAAATGTTAAAATCTCAAGTTGCAGCTGGATCAGACTGTGGGACATTTGTTTTGGCGGAAGTGACGTAATTTGAGAGATTCTTCTCTCTATTGCCACCTACTGGCTGGAAGATCAAAGTTTTTCGCTTTCATATAGCTTGAATTTACACGTTTTTATCTATTCTAATTTTGTGATTTTTATATATGCATTAACATGACCATAGATTAATTAACATGTACTAAAGCAACAACGTATTTCCTTAGGCTCCAGTGCAAAGCATCTGAGATAATAAATCAGTCTGTTTCATTTTTAA
>NC_050514.1:22800118-22807999 GCF_002922805.2 Oryzias melastigma
TCTTGTGGACATCCATCCATCCATTCATTCATCCATTTTCTTCTGCTTATCTGGGACTGGGTTGCGGTCTAAGCAGTCTAAGCAAAGATGCCCAGACTTCCCTCTCCCCAGCCACTTCCCCAAGCTCCTCTTGGGGGACCATGAGGCATTCCCAGGCCAGTCGAGAGACAGAGACGTAGTCTCTCCAGCGTGTCCTGGGTTTTCCCTAATACACCTCCCCAGGGAGGCGTCCTGGAGGCATCCAGGCCAGATGCCTGAGCCACCTTAACTGGCTCCTCTCAATGTGGAGGAGAAGCGGCTCTACTCTGAGCTCTTTCCGAGTGACTGAGCTTCTAACCCAATCCCTAAGAAAGCGCACAGCCACCATCTGGAGGAAACTCATTTCAGCCGCTTTTAGTCGGCACCTCGTTCTTTTGGTCATGACCCAGAGCTCATGACCATAGGTGAGTCCTGGAACGAAGATCGACTGGTAAATTGGGAGGTTCGCTTTCTGGCTCAGCTCTCTTGTCACCACAACGGACTGGTGCAGTGACCGCATAAAGGCAGACACTGCTCCAATCCACCTGTCGATCTCACGCTCCGATCTTCCCTCACTTGAGAACAAGATCCTAAGGTATGTATTTATTTATACTATTATAAATGTCCTAAATCATGAGGAAAAAAATGCTACAAGAACATGTTATGACACCATTTTCATTGAAAGCCATTGACGAGAACTGGACTGTGAGTGTGACGTCATCCATAGAAAACGTCTTACCTCCAGCTCCAGTGAAATTAAGTCAGTTCAGTTGCCATTTTTCAACGATTAGGACGTCGCCATGTTGGAACCAGATGGCAGTGATTGGTCCGAGTCGTCTGTTTCGTCAATCATGAGTAAGCGTGTTCAAAATCTACACCATCCCTTCCACTGAAAACGGGTTTGGGAGAATCTGTCAATCAAGTGTTAGAGAGTAGCCAGCTGGCACTACATGCTTTTATTGAGACATCTGATTGGTGAGTTTATAATTTGAATAACTTTCAATCAAGAAATAAATATCATGGAAAAAAAATATTAGCAAGAACATGTTAAAAAAGTATAGCAAGAATGTTTTTTTTGTTGCATCGGTTATGTTGGGTTGGAGTTGTGAGGGGCTGTAAGCTAGCAGGAGAGAATGTAATCAAAGATTTGAAGGGATATGAGTGCAGCCTACTCCATACCAAAACTAAGAGGCCAATTTCCAAATTTACAAAACAACATCTTTTTTTTGTGGCTAAAACAACACAATCATAAATTAAATACTACTGGGAAATGCTTTTAAAATATATGAAAAGATGATTGGAGTGGAACTTTAATACTTTAAACTTAAGACTGTCATCAATCTGTTATCAGAACTGACTTGTGTGATCCTCAGAGATCTGCAGGAGGTTTGGATTACTAAAGCATCTGACGATTTTGCCAGCTCGGGGATTGGACCGAGGGCTGCATTCCTGCTTGTTTTCTAACAAATCCTGCTCTGTTACTTTCTAATTGGGAAGACACACCTGATCCAGGTAATCAGGGCAAGGATTTTTAGAAAACACGCAAGCCCTTGAGATCTCAAATTCCCCATCCCTGTTCCAATTTCTTTACCCTCTATTAATAGCGTATAATATTAGTTGCAAATATTGGTTTAAAAGAATATAACTGATTGTTTTCTGATCAGATTAAAAGAAAAACTCATATTTGAACATAAGTAAACAAAGTTGCTGTGTTTTGAAACTGTCCTTGCAGTGTCGTTTTGCACTATTCCCTGAACCTTTCCTGTTCAAGCATCCTTGTTTTGCAGAGTCAGACATCCTTCTAAGCAGCGTGCAGACCTACTGAACAAAGGATTATTCTGCAGCAAATAAATACAGTTCCAGCTGAATAAATTCCTCCTAAACTGGCTTACCAACACGCATTTTATTACTGTAAATGCACACAGTCCGACCTAAGCCCCCCTTTTCAGAGTCAGAAATTTGGTCATGTTGTTCTTGCTTTCAAGGTTAATAGGTTCATACACCAAGATTTTCTTCTGTTAGCTGATTAAAGCGATGCAAGCTAGAGCTGTTTATGGTCTCCTATAAACCTTATAAAAACTTTTTTTTTAAAATGAAAGAAATTCAAGTTCTTTACAGGCTTATTAATGGTACAAAAGTTTCACCCTCCTAACAGTTGGTGTTAAAAATCTACCTCTGGTCACATAGGTGACTACACTGTAGTCATGGTTGCATTGATTTTTCCATGTGATATCAACTTCCGTTTGGGACAGTAACAAGACATTCATTCCTTTTTTTGCATTGCATGTGTCATTAAGACAGTAACTTTATTTTTTAAAAGCCTAAACAGAGACTTTTCAAGGTACAAAAGTAAAGACATTGATGATTACATTGTTAATATCCGAAAAAGTGCCAGGTAAGAAAATACTTCCGAAAAAGAAGAAAAAGTAGGGCAGGGTGGAAGGGGAAATGTAAAAATGTGACTCACACACAAATGTACACAACACATCTACAGGGGTGTCATGTATCTTTATCAAAGAAGCATTGTGAAGGGAGTAAGGTTAGGTAAGCTCAGAGTATAGGAAGTGTTCTTGTTTTTGTGTGTGTGCAATAAACACACTAGAATGACTTTTACATTCTGACTCACACTGGTGTGTTTCAGGTTTGTAACCTGATCATTAGATTAGTTGGAATTGAATCAAAAGGAATTCAGTCAAAAACCATTTTCCACAATTTAGTCAAACACAATTCTCTACTTTTATTCTACATCTCAACTAAGATTGGGGACATTTTAGATAATTGTTAATAATAAAATAGAGCTCCGAAGTGTATTATGGAGTCAAAAGCTTCACATTTTTATTTAAAATTGTTATAGGGTGTGCTGTGGCTTGTAACTTCCATATTTTCCCAGATTTATATGGGACACTTCTCATAAGCCCAGATCAGTGCACTGCTTTGACTTAGATCCCCCTCCTTTTTTTTTACCCAGCTTGTCCAATCAAATTAAGGAAACTCCCACCAGAAGAGTGTGTTCAGTCCTCGTGAAATCTGCGGTGTTCATTTGCATGAGACATTCCTGGTATCTTTCCTTTAACTTGGCTTAGCATCACCTACACTCTCACATCACTGTGCCACCTTTTCTAAAAAAAAGAAATCTGCATTCAAGTTACTTTTTTCCCACTGAAGTTTTTCAAGTGTGTAAGGTAAGTGAAAATAAGTTTTATTTTCCATCAGATACTGTGGCAGCTATATATTTTTCTAAAGTTCTAGTCTTTAAGAAGTGTTGCTTGATTATACATTAACACAGAGAGGAGTAAAACATTGTCTCAGCAAGTCATAGAAGACAAAAATCTCATTATTCAAGTATCAATAAATGCAGGTGGAGGCAAAATTTAATTGTCATTTAATTAGATTTTTTTAGCTATAGGCAAATGGGAGAATTTCTAATATCATATTGATCATAACTTCATTTTTTTCTGATTAAAACTTAAAAACACACATGTATTCTCCAATGATTGAACTTTGGAGAAAAGTTTTTATGAGACTCCCACAAGGAGGTGGAACATGACACACTGTTTACCAAAACAGTCCTAGTGTATCTGCTGATGTGTGCAGACTTTAATGTCAAATCTATCAGCAAAACTCCACTGAATGTGTCATTTGTATGTTAACTTGATATCAACTTTATGAAAAAAACGTTAGCTGATGTTTGAATTATTATAGTTTTGGTTCGTTGAGTCACTGCCAGTCGAAGAATGCTTCAAAATAACATTTCTTCTAAACTATTCCTGTAAAAATCTTTACAGCTGCTCTAAATATACATTAAACAGGATTAGTGGATTAAAAATGTAAAAATAATCTTGTGTGAGTGAAGTCTTGCAGAGGAATTTTTCTTGGATCTGAACGTCATTCTTTATCTAAAATAGATGGAACTTTACAGATAGTAAAGCTTCTCGGCTGTAAATCTTATCAGGCGTGGTGACCTGTGTGATAACCTGTGACTGTGACAACAAAGACAAGCTGCACAATTTAACCTAAATGGCATGACATTATTGTTTCATAAAGCGTCTGCTGACCGGGATGGGAGAAGGAAGCATCAGGAAGAGGCAGCCGCAGAACGGCTCCACCGGTCCCACCAAGCAGGAAAAGCCTGAGAAGGCCACAGTGCTTCAGAAAGATGTGAGTCTGCCTGACTGTCCTTGTGAGGTCCTGAGAAAGAGTCTTGTTGAATGTTCACACCATACAATCCCATTATCTGTCCTTTTGCTCTAAGGAGTTCTGAAACCGAGTACCAGGCTGTACCACATAAATGTCAGCAAATTAACTCTAGTAATCATTCAAACCGTGGAGCTGTCCAGGCGCTTTAATATCCCTGAGCTTCCAAGTAAATGTAAAGGAAGCAAGAACATTTTACACGAGAAAACAGGAAATTATGATGAGAAAAGTATATTTTTGGGTATGTTGGACAAAAAGACTGCAAAACAAAGTGATAAACTGTCATGAACTCTCTCCAAAAACAAACATGGCAAAAATAAATAACATTTATTTAAGTTTTATGACATTTAAAGACTATTCTTAATTCTTTTTTACTTTTACACCATTACACAGCAACTGATCGGTTCAGCTTCTCTGTCTAACATAACCAGCTTCCAGTGATGCTTTGATATGTTTCTTAATGTGGATATTCCCACCATGTGCCGGGTGTCTATTAATTGGTTTATTTCCTAAAAGTGGGGATCTTTTACTTTCTTCATGCACAGAAACACACACACATGGGATTTATAGATAAATGGAGGGAAGGAGGCCATTAATGCAAAATACTATCACTGTAAATGTAGATTTTCAAAGTAAAAGAATTTGCCTTGCGGTTGTTTCTATGTCATTTGAGCTGGAAAAAGAATAATAGTCACGTCTTTATGAAAATACAGATAAACGAAATGCTTCTGTTGTTAATCACTGTAAAGGTATTTGTGCTTATCTTTGTCCTAAATGTAGAACGGCAATAACATGAATCACACCTTTCCCCTAAATCATAATTTCAACACACCCGGATTTAACACACTTAGCTAAAAAAAATAAAAAAAAAACACACGCAACTGGCAGAACCACCAGTTTTACAGTCGACTTCTAGCCAATAAAAATATTCCTGATGTAAAAAGCGGATTTTTTTCATAATGCATTTATGTCAAATAGTGAGAACAAACAAAATGTTAAAAAAAGTTAAAGTGGAGGTCAAGCTGAGCCCTTTGCGACACAAATTTAGGAAGCAAAAGTATGACTACTAGCTAAGATCTTTATAGATATATGACCCGTCTCACAACTAACAGAAGTTATATGCAGAAACAAAAGCTACATTCACTACTTACCAGTATTTTGTTGGATCATTTTGATCTTTTCAAGCCTTTCATCAGATATATTAAATGTCAGAAAAAAACATTTAATTAAAGTTTAAACAGTTTAATTTGCAAGATTTTATTATAGTCACGGGACTGTAATTTTTCAGGACATGCCAAATTCCTCAGAGGTTTTATTACCTTTAATGTGTTGTGGTAAGTCAACCTATAAAATTTGTATTATGTTCCTTTAAAAACTATGCTATAAAGTGAGCATTCAGATTCTTTGAACAACTGAATTGAACGACTTCAAATCAGTTCATTTCAATTAAATTAAATTCAACTAAAAAATATCCTGATAAATAATACAGGGAAATTAAGATATTCTCTAATGTTCTTTTGAAGATTCAATTTTTTTCATGTTGGTTTTTTTTTAATTGCAATGTAGAAAGTAGAAATATATTTTGGCTTTCAGCTTATTTGTTTCATTGTACAGCGTTACCATGCTCCTATTGTAGCGTAGTTAGCACAACAAAATTAATATTTTCATCCTTTTATCTTAGTTTTTTTTTGTGTTTGTATGTCTTTTATACAGATAACTGGCTCGAACAGATGCCATTAACAGAGTGGATGGTTGGAGATGTTTCTAAAATGAGAAGTTGCACAATTATTGCTAATTTGAAGATCATACAATGTGATTCCCTGGATTCTTTTGTTTATACCAGGGGTCTGCAACCTGCTGCTCCAGAGCCACGTCTGGTTCTTCTACCCCTCCATTGTGGCTCTCTGGTTAACAAAAAATACAAAGCTTTTAGCTTAAAAATGTACCTGTAAAGTAAAGTAAAAAAAAAAAGTAAAATAACTTTTCACTCTGCAAGCACACTAGCCATAGTGATAATCAAGAACTAAGCATTTTGCCAAATTCCAGTGTTTTAAGTTTGCCTTATGGTTCAAAAAATACCGTTAATTAGCTCTGTTTGAATTTTAGAAAGTTAGATTTATGAATTTCTGGCTCGAAACTCTTAATTGCTTCATTGAGAGGATCATATGTGATGCAGGAAGTATTTTATTTTGAAAGGAAGTCCTGTGAACCTCTATTAAAAGTTATAAGTTATTGGGGAAAAGTATATTTTCTCTTAAAGTTTGTTTTTAATTTTGCCAAAAACAATAGTTTCTTTATATATTTCTCATAAAAATAACAATAACATAAATACAAAGTCTTATTTTTCTAAAGGATGTGTGGTTCCTTATGGGTTGTGGTCAGTGAGAAATTAACCCAAACAGCTCTTTAAGCGTTAAAGGTAGCAGATCCCTGGTTTATACCCTCTCTCTTACAATTAAAGTGTAATTTAGATGAATGTTACAGATTTTGAACTCAAAATCTGGCTTTTTTCACTTCCTATGGTGCTATTTGGTTTTCAAGACACTCCAGATTCTTATCTGTTATGCTGCATCAATGTTATTAACCAGGTGAAACTGAAAAAGCCGTTTCAGCACAGGACAATAAAAGTTTGGACTTTTATGTCACAGTTTTTTTCTTTTTAATACAGAAACCACTCTAGTCGTTATACCCAATAAAACACAAACAAGCAGATGCCAGTAATCATGCAACCGTCACACAAGGAACTTGCCTTTCATCTGGAGTTAACCTTTCGATATAGTCTATTGCAGACCTCTTTAATTAGAGGGTGAGCCGGTCAAGTTGCTCTGCCAAATAGTGACCATAAAGTTGTAATTGAAGTGAAAAAAATTGATTGTTTTATTTATGCGAGATGCAGTAAAGAGCTTATCTGTACATCAAGATTAGACAAGGATTCATATTTTATCAAGTTGCTATTCAACTAAATAGACCCAATCAGATCTTTGGAAAGTGGAAAATGATTGTCATAGTAACATGTAAACTAGGATGAAGTCATTCAATGCTCACTAAGAATTATAAAATATGTTTTGTAACAAATGAAATTAACAATGTTTTTTTTTCTTGTGTTTTCTCTTTTTTTAACCTTGTCTTCTGGGCGCTCAGGTTGGCCTGCTGAGTGGGATTTGTCTAATCGTTGGGACCATGATTGGCTCAGGCATTTTCATTTCTCCCAAGTCTGTTCTGCTCTATTCTGGATCTGTGGGACCTTGCCTCCTCATCTGGACAGCCTGTGGAGTGTTATCCACTTTGGGTGAGACTGTCTTTGTTCCAGGAACAACCCATATAAATTAATTTATGGTTTCAAGTTTTTTTTTTTTACTTAAGTTTTCTCTTTAAAAAAAACCCATTGTCTAGATGTACATATAAAGCAAGAGATTTCTATTTGTTTGTGTTTCCCTGTTCGTGCAGTAATTCAAAACATTCATCTAAAGCTACCACCAATTATAATTAAAATTTATAACACACAGCATTTAATGCCCCTTTCTTCATTATACTATTGATTTATCAACATTTCTTAAAATTGGTGTCTTGTTAGGTCACAATTAACTTTCTACTTCTTAAAGAATAGCTGTGGGGAATCTCTGTAACTTCTGCTGCTCCCTCATGTTATGACACAAGATAACTAGTTGT
>NC_050514.1:22808208-22820159 GCF_002922805.2 Oryzias melastigma
GACACTCATTGATTACACAAAAACATTCAGGCCATCTCTATTTTTTCAAGTTTATTTTTAAAAGAACTGTACTTGGCAGTCAAAGTTTAATGAAGACTATAAAATCCTACTGTGGCGTGCTTGAAAAGTAATTTTAGTGTAGCACTTTCTAGAATCTGGATGCAAGGGACTTTGTCCTTTGGTTTTCAGGGTGGTAAATGTTAATGAGTATCAGCAGCAAAAACAAGCGGATTGCAAATTACTAACACTGTTAAATGTTTTACATATGTAATTAGGAGACGATGGAAAGGCCAATGTAGTTACATTTTGATAGAAAAAGCAAGTAGAAAGAAATCAAAACATTAAGTATAATTACAGAAAACAAAAGTTTTACAAAGAAGTTTAAAAAAGAAAAAAAAAAAAGAAAATCGAGAACACTTAAAGATCACTAAAGTTAGAGAGCCATTGGGTCACATGACTAGGCATGGCTGTTGACCTATTTTTCTGATGGAATGGAATGGTAGCTAACTATTTTTGTTAGGATTTCTCTGGTCATTTATTCATTGGGTCCAACTCATATGGCTGCAGGGCTGCCACAATTAGTCGACTAATCGACTATTAATAGTCGACGACTACTTTAATAGTTGATTTGTTGTTACATTGTATTATATGGAGTCAGAATGGAGTGAAGTTAAAAGTTATAATGGCATCATGCTAGCTTTTTGGACTAATTTTGGCATTTATTGCGGTTTATCAGGCTACTTTGGAGTATAGCTAATATTTTAGCTACATCCTCGCTGCTTTGGCTAATTTATGCTTTTTTTTAGGCTAATTTGGCATTTAACTAATATTTTTGGCTGGTTATAAGCTTCAGCGTTTTCAGCAATTAGCTACAGAGTTATTAGCTATCAATTTCAGCGTTTTTAGCTATCAACGTCAGCGTTTTAGCTATTAATTTCAGTGTTATTAGCAAACAGCTTTAGCATTTTTAGATATCAACTTCATCATTTTTAGCAATCAATTTCACTGTTTTCAGCTAGTAGTACTCGCATCTTCAACGGCCAGCTTACAGCCTTCCCACTAGCATTTTGCAGGTAATGCTATGTATCTAGTTTTTAGTTAGTTTAAAGCTGGTTAAGATGTGTGTTTTACATCCACTTTGTTCATGACTCGATTAGTCGACTAATCGGAAAAAATAATCGGAGATTAGTTGACTATTAAAATAATCGTTTGTGGCAGCACTATATGACTGAGTGTTAAAGATTTTAGTTTTTTGACAAAAGCTGACTGTAGAACCCATACAGCTTTCTTCCAGCGTTAGTGGAGACTAAATTATTTTTTTCAAATCTATCCTGATTGGCACAACCAAGGACTGAATTCTGTTCCATTATTCATTTACTGACTGATAAATGGTTTAAAAAAGAAGAATTCAATGTTTTTGAAATGCATAAACTGCAGATTCAGAGAGACTATAACCTGAAAATCAACAATTTAAAGCTAACAACTAAAAACAAACAATCGAAAATGTTGAAAAGTAGTTTTAAAAATGTTTTAAATGAGTGTTCTAACTCTCCATCTCTCTGTTTCTATTTGTCTGCTTCTGTCTGGATGTCTGTGGATTCAGGAGCTCTGTGTTACGCTGAACTCGGCACCATGATCACCAAGTCTGGAGGAGAGTATCCCTATCTGATGGAGGCTTTTGGCTCCATAGTGGGCTACCTCTACTCCTGGACCACCGTCATTGTTCTGAAGCCGTCGTCCTTTGCCATCATCGCTTTGAGCTTTGCAGAATATACAGCTACTCCTTTTTACCCCGGCTGTACCCCTCCCACTGTGGTCATCAAGTGTCTGGCTATAGCGTCTCTACGTAAGTGCAAGTTTGGAAGTGGGCAACTAAACTCTTCAGGGTTTAAAAAAAAAAAAAAGACACAAATTTGTTCACTTGCTTGAGTTGGGCTATAGGGCTCATAAAAGTAGGTCAAATGTGATTGAATAAAGCATGAATTCACTTCTTTACACAATGAGCCTTCTTTTATATTAATGCTGTTCATGTTTTTTCTCAGTGATAATCGTCGCTATCAACTGTATAAGCGTCAAACTAGCAAGCTACGTGCAGAACTTCTTCACAGCAGCCAAGCTTGTCATTATTGTCATCATTATAGTGGCTGGTATTGTTCTGTTAGCTCAAGGTAAGCCCTGTTACAATTCACAATGAACAGCTGGGTTCAATAAATCTCTAATTAACCAAATTGAAAAAAGGTTTTAATTGAAAAATGTATCCAAACATGCAGCTTTTAAAAAAAAAAAATGTTTTATTTGTCTCCAGGAAACACACAGAACTTATCGAATGCCTTTGAAGGCTCAACGACGTCTTTTGGAGCAATCGGACTTGCCTTTTATAATGGTCTTTGGGCTTATGATGGATGGTAAGAGTTTATATTCCTATGGCGTTTTAACATCTGAAGAAGTTGACAGTTAAATTTTATATTCTCCTGTGACAACAATTATTTGGTGTAGAAAGTTTACCAAGTTAAACATTTATTTTGGTCGTTTTTTATTCTATTTTAAATGCTGACCTCTTAAAAATGTCACTATTTCACTGCAAAATGTTACATTTGGTGGAATTTAATCACCATCTCCATCACGAGTTTATTAAGAAATGGTGACAGTTATCTGACAGACCAGCAGGTTGATGTCCAAAGAAATTTAGCTTCCCTTCTAAGTCCACTGTGTGGCGTGAGAGAGCTGTGATCTACTGTCACTTTGGAAGCTGTTTGTCCCTGTTAGGCTTCAGTGTTGCTTTAATTCTGTGTAAATTTTAGTTTTGCAGGATGAAGTATTTTACAAACATTGAGATGACAAAAAAAATTAATTCACCTTAAAACCACATCTTTTTGTGGAAAACATTTTGAAGGAATAAAATGTGTTTCTCAAAACATAAAGTGAATCTTTACTTATTTTAGTTATTTATTTTCTCTCATTTTTCTCCAGGAATCAATTAAATTTTATCACAGAGGAGCTGAGAAACCCATACAGGTAAACCCACCGCTTTGACAAGTCCTCAATTTTGCCATCTCCCTGTATAAATTAGGCAACGAAGAAGTAAAAATAATCTTTCCATCCCCATTTTGGTTCAGAACATTTAAAGAAAAAATATCAATGTGGATGCAGCTCAAGTGAACATGGTTTCCGAGAAAAATCCCAAAGTGTGATGCTAAGATGTTGATTTGTTTCTCAGAAATTTGCCCCTGGCCATCATCATTGGGATTCCTATGGTAACTGTGTGCTATGTTTTGGTCAACGTTGCTTACTTCACGGTTATGACCCCCTCCGAACTACTGGTCTCTCCAGCTGTGGCTGTGGTAAGAACAACAGCATGTTTTAATAATAATAATAAAAAAAATAAAATAAAAAAAACAAGAGCTGTGAAAGCTTAAAATAGGCTGTAATTAATCCTCAGTACAGGAAAACATCAAATATTAATAGGTATTTATGAGAACTTTGGAATAAGGAATGCTTGATAATAATTATTTTAGATCAAATCTTTCTCTTTGTGTCTCTGAAGGATTTCTTTGTGCCTCCTTAGACTTTTGGAGATAGAGTGCTTTACCCTTTGTCTTGGATCGTTCCCCTCTTTGTTGCCTTTTCCACCTTCGGAGCTGCTAACGGGAGCTGCTTCACCGCTGGCAGGTAACGCATGCAGGGTCAAGGCCACGATCCGCACACGCATGCAGAACTCTGACAGTGTTTGTGGCTGAATATTTGTCATTCTCCGCCCTTAGACTGGCTTTCGTGTCCGGAAGAGAGGGTCACATGGTGAAAATTCTGTCTTACGTTAGCCTGAGGAGATACACTCCATCACCCGCTCTCATTTTTAATGTAAGTTCTACCACATTCCATGTTATTCCTATTGCCTGTTTATGTAAATATGCAAATAAATGGAGAAGATTTGTATTAATTAAAGTTTGTATTGACATACAGGTTAATTAAATATGTTTAGGGATTTTTTTCTTCTTTTTTTGAATTTTTACTGAATTATATTGATTATTTTTTAAGTGCTTGGATTTATTTTCATTTTTTTTGTTTTCCTCAAATGTTTGGCTTTTATTTTTTTAAGTATTTGAAATAAAGCAAAGCATTTAAAAAGGGGTGGAAACTTTTACATATAGTAGTTTTAGGTTTTCAATTTTTTTGTACAATCATCAAATTATTGACTATTTTTGCTTACTTTTAAATGATTTTTAGATTAAACTATTTATTTTTGCTTTTTCTTTCTTTAGTTGAGTAAAATAGAAATAAAACATGGGATTCTTTCTGTTTTTAGGGTATTTTGTCTTTTTTCTACATCCTTCCAGCCGACATCAACACCCTCATAAACTACTTCAGCTTTGCTCAGTGGGCGTTCTACGGTCTGACGGCGCTGTCTCTCATAGTGATGCGCTTCACCAGGAAGGAGCTACATAGACCTGTTAGGGTGAGGCCTGTTGATCATCACTTTTAACACAAACATTTATCATTCACTTTGACGCATATTTTTGCAATTTGGCTGAAAATCGATAGAATTGTATTTATTTTTAACAAACATGAAGAAAGAGCTTTTAATTTTCACTACAAGTCTTTAGATTGGTTACATTGTATTTCTCTATTTGCAGGTGCCGATCTTCATAGCTGCCCTGATGGTTGTGGTTTCTTGCTATCTCGTCTTAGCTCCAATTATTGATCAGCCAGAGCTTGAGTACCTTTACTGCACTATCTTCATCTTTGGTGGACTCATCCTTTATTATCCATTTGTCCACCTAAAACCCCGCTGGGCTCGCAGAATCATGAGTAAGTTCACTGTTTCATGAAATTTCTCAACCAAAAACATGGATTTGAGAGAAAAATCTTCTAAATTATCATTTAAATTAAACGTTTATTTAAAAAAAACATTCATTTTTCACAGAATATTGATGAAGTGTGTTGTTTCTGTTGTCTCTCCTCTTCTATAGGGCCCATCACCATGCACCTCCAGCTGTTCATGGAGGTAGTTCCCCCAGAAGATTTTGAAGCTGAAGACCCACCTGAGTCTGTGAAGTTCTAAAAAAAATAAATAAATAATCCTTGCTATGTGGAGCTCTCGGTCCACACATACGTGAGGTGATGACCAGTTTCAAACAGAGCATGCCTCATCGGAAAACAACTACGGACACAAAGTTCTTGAAGCTGTGCACCAGATTCAGTCATGTGACGTTTGTGAACAAAGCTCCTCTGAAGTATCACTAAAGAATACAGTGACTCTCTGCACACATCTTCTCATTGAGAAAATGTCCACCTTCAACTCAATCACATCCAACAGATTCCACTGCCACCAGCTTTTATAGAAAATAAATACCAAAGAAACATTAGAGTGCTGTATATCTTAGAGCTTCAGTTTAGAGACGTGTGGATGCTGTTGAAAAGTCTAGAAGGGTGAAGCTTCAACCGATCATGAAACAGAAATTGAAAGTATTTTGCTCCTGAGGATAAAAGTGGAAAATATTGAGGAATTTATGTGTAAAATAGAACAACTGCATTCATGCTCACGTGCAGCAAAACATGTATAAATAATTATTTCTTTGTTAACTTGGGGTTTTATTAAAGGTATTTATGTTGATGATCATACAGGTTGGTCGTTTTGTCTAAGCCAGATGTTGGAAAATATAAACTTATATTCCAAATATCTAAATGTACTCATTTTGAACATGTATTATTATCATTTTTTTTATATAAAATGAATGAATGTACATTACAAAACAAAGGTAAATATGTCAAAGCCATAGATTAGCTTCCATGTGCAACCCCCTGGCAGGTTGATGTTTTTGAAGAAATAAAACAGATATACAAATAGAAATATAATATACTTAAAATCAAATGCTAGTAATAAAATGTTCTGATTCCTGGTCATATGTCATTACATATTTGAGATTTCTGAAGCCACAGGTTTCAATTGTCCTTTAAAGATGACAAAAACCTGTACTTTCTTATTTGTAACGTAAAGTCCCCTATATCAGGGTCTCCAGTTACTCTGGAAGACCCCCTAGATTTTTCTTTAATTAATGTATTTATTGTTAGAGGGGCTAAACCATGATGAACCTCAATCTAAATCACAGGGTTTAAATGTTCAGAGAGTTTAAGAGAATTTATTTGTTTAAAACAAGAGACAACGCACAAAAGAACACTATAAAAAGATGTATTGTATCTAAAATTTGATAGATTATGTTTCAACTTTTTGACACGGCCTTTGAAAATAACAGTTTGGAGTAAACCCCAATGTCTTTAAATTCCTCTACAGGTTTTATTTTTTGACCATTTACTACAATCTCAGGATAAGTTTAAAGTTTAAATGTATTAGTTGAAATCTTAGGAGCTTGTATTTGTCAAAAATTTAACAGTGATAATAAGAACAGGTTTTAAGGCTGTTTTATAGCAGAATTCAACAGGTCAAATAGTGATACAATCAATTTTTATGGGATTAAATCATTTTATAAATATGTTTGTGCTGCTTTATTTGTCAGGGATGCTCTAATGTATCTCAAATTACATTATTTTTTTGAGTTTTTTGACAGTTTTCAGTCCAGTAACTCACCATGTTCCTTAAATTCTTCAACATGCTGTAGAGCTTCTCCTCTCAGATGAACCCTAGCTAACATCTGGTTTGAAGTTTGCCTGGAGAAGAACATACTCTCTGTCTTTAGGATATTCTAGCCTCTGAATCTTCAAGTGAAAAGAGTTAAATGTGAGAATAATATAACAGACACATAATAACACATTTATATAGATTAAATCCATCTTGCTACATATGATTTAACACACTTGTCATCAGTATTAGTAGAATTCACTCTCATGACCACCAGATGTCAACACAACACAGATAGATAGAACAGCTTTATCTGCTATGCTTAGAATTAACTCATATAAAAATATTTAAAAAATATTTATATATAAAAATATTTGAGAGTTTTTAGTTATTAGTTATTATTTAATGTTAGGTCTTCAAAATAAAATGTTTGAACTGAAAAATTGACTCAAAGGAAAGAGGCTTAGCAGAACCTTTTTTAGATATTTGTCACCCTCTGGTGGTGATTAACAGGAATGCAGGAACTGAGTGTCCCGAGTATAAACGTCTTCAGAATTGGGTGTGATCTTGAAGTCTGGGCCATTAACACGCTAAGTTACACCTTGTATACTTCTATAAATTGTCTTAAAAGTAGCACACTGTTGTCTGATGTTTTCTTCATATCTTTGGTAGTTCATTGCAAACATTTGAAGACAAATCATTGACAATATTTTTAACCATGTTTTAACCATTAAATTTGTGAGTTAGTATGTCAGTGCATACAGTAAACGAGCTTGCTCTCTCTGTAAGTCATTGTCAAACATTTAGGGTAGTGGGCTGAAAATGGAGTGGAGATACGCTGTTGCATTTTGTTTCATCACTCTTCAATGGGTATTGGGTCCTGGACTGAAAGAAACACCATTTTTCCTTTGGGTAACACAGAAGAAGAAGAAAAACCCAATGTACATTTATAATTTATTTTCTGTTTTATGTGGTGTTGGTGCTTTTGAGGTGATGTAAACAGACCATTCATTGTCAAAGGGGTTTCAGGAACCTGATGGCAACAGGAGAATAAAAAAATTGTGATTATAGAGAGGGAAGAAAGAAAAGATATATAAATTGGGTTTCTGCTGGATTTGTGAGTGAAGTCTTGAATAATTAAACTGTGCACTTAACAGAATGAAGCACTTTTTTTTCTGGTGTTTGAAGAGTGGAAGATGAAAAGATGAAATAGTTTTCCTCTCAGATCAAACTCATGAATATTTGCCTACTAATTAGATCGGCTGCAAACAATCGCTGATTTATTACTCTGATGGCGTCACATAAGAAACACACTGGGACCAACGACGTGAAGCTGGGTTCAGAACAAATATTCTCCCAATGTAATTAATTATCATTGCACAACCATACAAATTCTGCAAAAAAGAAAATATACACACACATTAATTATCACGCTTAAACAAAAAAGTTGAGCAACATTTAGCTGAAAATATAATTTTTGCTTAGAAATCCAAAAACTACAGTTAATTACTGTACATCTTAAATTCTGATATATCTTCACTTAACCAAACACAACAAAGACACTGACTATATTTAATCTATGAGGCCGTTCTGGGAGAAGTGTCCTCATACTTGTGTCGTTTCTTGTCTCCGGATACAAATCCTGTTTGAGCTGAATTTAATTTTTTTTTTTTTTTCTTTGTGTGAGTATGTGTCGATGTCTCTTGGCCAGATCTCTCTAAAAAGAGATTTTATCTCAAGAGACTTCCTGGTTAAATTAATACATTTACTAAAGAAGGCAAAATACACAAAATACTTGAATGATGTAACAAAATAATACCCTATGGAGTGGCATCAACAAAACAAAACAAACAAAAAGACATTTAAAAATGTTCTCAAAATGACTAATTTCTGCCCCTTCTTTTCCTGTCTTTTTTGTCTCTTCTCATTCTTGGCTTTATTTATCTTCTTTTTGAGTTTTCTTGATTCTCTTTTTTTGCTAATTTGTGTTTTTTACTTCACTTTTGGATGCACAAAAATATGTTTTCTCTTTGTTTTTTGTTTTTCTTTTTTCCACATCTGGTTGATTAAAATTTTTTTTGTCTTTTCAAACCCTTGAAAGAGCCTTTCTGATGTAATTGCTGCAGATTTACAGGGGGAAGATAAAACACTTTCACATGAGCTCGGTTACTTTTTTTTCTTTTACTATGACAGAATCAAATACTTATGACCATAAAACCTATTTTAGGAATATTTTTTTTTTCAGTTTGGGGCCCCAAAGGTGTTGGGTGCCCCAGGCAGTCGCCCACATTTGCCTAATGGTAAGTCCGCCCCTGACATTAAGTATTTTTGATAACAAGTTTTATTTTTTTTTGTTCTTCAAACAGATCATATATTTTAAACGAAGCAACTTTGAGAAAAGCAGTTGACTTTTTTTTTACACTTTTGCTTTGTTATTTGGCAACCCTAACAGAACAATGAAATTAATTAAAAATCTGGAATCTCTAAAGATTAAACCATCAAACTTTCCTAAAATAAGCACCACCAGTCTGGGAAGCTGTAATCAGCTGCTTCCATCGGATAATTGCTGATTGTGGCCTGTCTTAATCACATTTTTTTACATTGCTATGGCGGTAGATTGATTGAGCATTAATATTAAAAATATTCCGGTAGCAGTGCGTGTGAGCACTCATACACAAATTTTTAATGTATGCAAGCAGAAGTACAGTCACACACTGGAAATGTGTACACTCACACCCACACATACAATAGTCAAATATCGCCTCGTTAATGGATAGCAGCTCAGATGAAAACTCATCTGCATATTATTATCATTACATTACTGCGCTTTCCCAATCAGTGACCAAATTAGCATTTGGATTTGAAAGTTGCAATCATTCCACGACCTTTCCAATAACTACATTATAGCGAATTATAAATGTACATATGCTACAAATGAAGTGGGTTCTTTTTCTGATTGTATTCAGATTATCTCAAGTAAGGTCTCAAGCTTTAAAGTAGAAAAGCATTTAACAATTTTAGCTTTTGCTTTGGGTTTCTGGTTATTTATTTATTTGTTTTTCCTAGCTGCACTTATATTTGTAATATAAAAATAATGGATAGTTCTGTTCATTTAGAACAACCTTGGACAAAATTTTAGACCCACATCCAAAACCGGACTTCTTTTTTTAAAATTTAGTAAACAAGATCTGCTTTCCTCCATTGGAGGGCACAATTGAATAAGCTTTTGGAATAAAAGAAGCCGGAGCTGCTTTATCAGAGCAGCTGTGATTTGTGTTTTACCCTTTGCCTGGCAAAGATGACCACGAACATGTTTTCATGCAAGTGTAAGATATTTGTGAAGGAAACATAAATGAAAAGACTATAAATATGAATATTCCCACTAAAATGATATACAACATTTACATAAAATGTGCAAACGCTTTTAAGTAATGCTTTTAAAACTTAATGTTACAACTGAGAAAGGATATAGTCATAGTGTTTTCAATTAATATGACAATTTTCAAATAAACACTATGTTTTATAAAAGCACTGCGCCAGCTTTGAGAAGCACGCAGCAGCTGTGGGAAATCCACATTCAAGTGAGATCATCCAAGGGAATGCCCCCTGTTGGTCGGTTTGATGTATGACAGTTCTTCCTATTGACTCTATATAGAGAACTGGAAAGAGGGGCTGACAAATATAAAGACTCAGAAACGCAGTTTGCTTCTCAATAGACGTCCATTGGATTTTGACTTCTTGGATCCAGCAGGTACTTCCTATTTGAAACATGAGATAGAAGGGATCACTATATTCAATCAATTGTTTTTTATTCTTCATTTTTTTTCACATGCTCTTGTGGCATACATAAAGAAAACCAAGATTAAGAGTGAATTTCTGAATTATTCTTATATTGAATCAGAAGCAGACAAAAAGGGCTGTAAGCTAGTGGGAGAGTGTCAACAAAGGGTTGATGGGAAATGAGTTCAGGCTTACTCTGCTTCAACATCCACAACTTTCCTCAGGGGCACATTGATAATGAATTCCTGTGCTCTGCATAAACTATGTCCTAGAAAACGACTTTTTTGTGTAATTTTTACCTAAAAACATCATAATCATAACTAAACTTGGAACAATTTTACAATAGATCCAAATATGATCAGACTTTATTGAGAGGCATAATTCTTAAAAACAATACATGAACAAACTTAATATAGACCTTATTTAAATAAAGAGCACACAAGAGGAGTCCAAACAGGCTGACGGGGTGAAGGAAGCGTCACTCATAACATTTCACCATCCAGATTTCAACAGTGAGTCTGTATTTCACATACATCTTCTTCCCCCTCTTTTGCTCACACCCTACTGAGGCTCTTCACTCACTTTATCTGAACAGCTCGCATATCAGAGACTTTTAAATTTCAAACACAACCGTGAAACCATAAAACTGTTGTTTTTGCACATGCATTTGCTATTTAACTTTGCAGAGATATTTGCCGTCACATTTGTTCGTAAAAAATGTCAGAGGCAAATAATGAAATTCATTATGTAAAAGGGGAGCTGTTGCTATGCACGTTCAGCTTCTTTGATCAACAGATAGTGAGATGGGAGGCGGGCTGGTTGTGCTGGGTTTTTCTCCTGATGCACAGGCTGCTTCACAACACCTCTCCAGCACAGTGACGGGATGAACTTTAAATGTGCACGAGCTGCACACATACACAAAACAAAAATGCAAAACAAAATCGCTAAAAGTTTTTCTGAAGAAATGAGAAATGGGGCAAGGTAGAATTGTAAGACATTCATATTTTAGGAGTTATAGACTTAAAAAAACAGAGAGGGGGGCTTGAGTGAGTGAGTGCAAACAAGTTTTACTGACTGTCTGGTTGGCAGTGTCCTCTCTGATGTTTATCCAGCCTTGTGTGTGCTTTTAAAATTGCCTTCAGCCAAGAGCTGTTTCACAGCCAAGTTATGATCTCTCACCTCCTTGTCAAAAACGCTTTTCCTCATCTGTCAATCAGCATTTGCTCAGTTGAAAACAGCATATTGATAAAAAGCAACTATGAAATCAGAGTTAATACGTACACAGAAATATGCTAAATAACATAGGGGTTTTCAAAGTGAACTGCACCATGGGAACTTGTTTTACTACAGTTGGGTCACTTAAACACAATAGTCTTACAGAGTTGGTTTTAAAGGATGATGAGGAAAACCTTTAATTTTCACACTTTCCTTTGGCTGTAATTTAATTTTATAGTCATGCTGGGTCATGCAACACATTTATGATTTAGCAGGTAGTATTGATTAAAACTAGTCCTGATTGGAATGTCATAGTAGTATTTGACTTTATATATTGATAGGTTTCACCACTTCCTCAGTAAACCATGGGAGAAGACGTTTC
>NC_050514.1:22820347-22981869 GCF_002922805.2 Oryzias melastigma
AAAACTGATTTAAGGTGGAATCGCTAACCTCCATGAGCCAGTGCAGGAAGGACGGATAGATCCTTCTTGTATTTTTATTTATTTTTTCTTCTTCTTAGTCCCTTTTGGGGTCACGGAGTTTGTCCTCTGGGTGAGTGGCATGCTCGAGGAGTTTAAGTACACTACAGGCCACAAGTTTGGACACACCTTCTTATTTAATGTATTTTTATTTTTTCATTATGATTTTCATTGTAGATTCTCACTGAAGCATCAGATCTATGAATGAACACACGTGGAGTTACGTGCCTAAACAAAAAAAAGGTGAAATAACTGAAATACTGCTTGATTTTCTAGTGTCTTCAAAATAGCCACCCTTTGCTCTAGCCCATTTGCCTTCACTCTCCAGTCCAGCTTACTGTGAAGGCCGGGTCATCTGCCGCAGCACTCCATCACTCTACTTCTTGGTCAAAGAGCCCTTATACAGCCTTCAGTGAGAAAATAAAGTGTAAATACTCATGGAAATAAAGAAACCCATTGAATGAGAAGGTGAGTCCAAACCTTTGGTCTGTACTGTATCTCGAGGTCTTGTTCACAAGTGGGACAATTGGAGCATGAAATCGTCAATGTTATGCTATGTATATACGAGGCGTTCTTGGTGTTCATCAAGTGTTTGGTGTTTCTTTTTGGTGCTTCTTGGGGGACTGTCGCTACTCAATACCAGCATATGTACCTACAGTTGGAAAAGGATTGATGCAAAATGTTGAAGTGGTGCAAATCTGCAGTTAAACTGGCATTATTCATTTGTCCTCCATAATACATTTTCAAACTGTTGGCACTTCCATGATTTTAAAGTTAAAGGGAAGCAATCCATATGTCACTATCAAACCTGAGTCCTTGAATAGTCAAAGTTTGACCTGGTTTAACTTTCAACGTGCATTTAATGGACACACATTAGAGCCCGAAAACAGTCTTAAATATGTGTGTAGCGACAAGTGAATGCCAGAGTTTTGAACATGGAAGCCCGAAACATGCATTTATTCACCTTTAAATTGACTTGAACGTGCTGTGCCAGACCAGCGAAGAGAGAGCTAAATACCAAAGCAAGGCCCTTAATTTACAGATCAGTCTTTATTCAAATACTCTGAACTCTGAGTCATGACTGAAAGAACAAGGTTCCAAATACAAACGACCAAAATGAGTTTCCTGCGTAGAGTTGCTGGGCGCTCTCTTAGAGACAGAGTCGGCTCTGTCACCCAGAGAGAGCTCGGAGTAGAGCCACTGCTCCTCCATATTAAAAGAAGCCAGTTGAGGTGGCTCAGGTCTTTAGTCTCCATGCCTCCTGGACGCCACCTTGGGGAGGTGTTCCGGGCATATCACACTTGGTGGAAGTCTCGGGAAAGACCCAGGACACGCTAGAGAGACCACGCCTCTCGGGTGACTTAGGAACACCTCAGGAGCTGGAGGAAGTGGCCAGAGAAAGGAAAGTCTGATCATCTTTGCTCTGACTGCTGCCCCCACAACCCTGTCCCAGACGAGGAGAAGAAGATGGATGGATGGATTGATTAATAGCTTCTTTTCTACTGCTTGGTCCCAATTTTAATGCTTCACATCTCAGTTTTCTTTAATTTTAGGTGACATTTGGGTTAGTTTTCTTTAAGTTTCTTTTCTTTTTTGCTTTTGTCTTCCACAACAACAATTCCTGAAAAAGACCAAGCTAATGAAAAAAAAAGAACTATCAAAACTGTTGTGGAATAATCAATATTTGACTGTATTTTCATGTATTTATTTATAAAAAATACAATAGTCCTTAAAAAGCTCTGGAATCTTATACAGCCATTGGCTCATATATCATAGCAAAGCTATATTATATTTTCTTCAAAGGTGCTTTAACCCCCATTGTAATGTCACTGAATCCTTGAACTGAGAATGAATCAGAAAAGTGCCTTTGTGTCTCAAACCTTCAAAGAGAGGACCTTCAAAAAGCAGTCATGTATCAAGGACAATTTTCCGTGCATTGTTTCACGACGGCGGTGCTGTCCCTCTGTGTGAAGAGCAAAACTGGCAAAGTATCTCCAAATATATCTCTCACAGAAAGCGAGCAAGGTCAAGAGACTGCCAATTTATTCTGTCATTCTGCGTCTGAAATGAACTACCACTTCCACACGTGGTATCAGCACCACCATGGGTTTGCTCTGTGCGCCGCATTTTCTAATGCATGTTTGATCCCATATCGAATTAATTCCTTAAGTTCTTGTGTTTAATGCAGGGAAGGGGTGAGGGGGTATACAGAATAAGAAGAGAGGGGATTTGTCTTTGAAGTGGTGTTCTACAAGCCTCTTGAGGATGCTGAAGCCTCGGGCTGGACTCAGGCTGTGGAGAGAAGCAACAACCACTTTTCCACAGTGGGGCCAAAGATGGGGCTGGCAATGGTCGTGTTTTCAAATCTCAATATCTGTGTATTGGGAACCATACCTCACATCACAAATCCAGTGTCTCAGAGCACAAAAATGTCAACAGAAAGAAGTGTTTGCTTTGATTGTGACTGAGCACAACTAATAAGATTGCCAGCATTGTGTTCACACTACAGTGAAACAAAGAAAAACTGATTCTGCAATCCTCTGTGGTGAACCCTTCTCTGTGCCCAACTAGCTAATGAACAATCAGCTATCTATCTTCACTTTACACAGGGCCCACTTTTCTTTCCCTGCAGACAGAAGCTCCATCTTGGTAGCTTCTGCTCTAAGGGAAAAGCTCCAGGCTCTCAAGTATAGAACTGCTTTAAAAAAAAGTTATTTAAAGACAAATAACAGAATGCAATGAAACTTTTCATAGAGGAATAAACACCACCATGAAGAAGTTGATTTCCAGAGGAACACCACTATCATCCGACAAACCCAAAAAAAGTGACATCATAGTGTTAGTGGAGGATAAATGCCTCAACCTCCAGCGTGCTGCTGCTGCTGAAATAAGTTGAAAACAACCAGAAACTGTTTCCTGTTTCACATCATAACATATGTTCACACTTCAATGGCAACAAGAGCTAGTAATTTTCTGGTGATTACAAATAAAAGATGTGCTATGATGTTCTGGCTTAAAGTTCCTGTTTGGTCCTGGCTTTTGTTGCACATTTTAAACTTGATTTCTGGTATCTTATTTCTTCCGAAAGAAGATGCTAATCTAAACATTGAATTCAAATGCCAAAAAAGAGGAGATCAGTAGCAGAAATGAATATAAAATGGTGTAATTCAAGTCAAACTCAGTCGCATAGGGGCCACAATCCAAAACACACCTTAAGTCACGGGTTGAACGGGATAAGAATGTATTTAACACACTCAAACGGAAATTTTAAAACTTTAAAAATGTAACTTAATGCAGACCGAACCTCGAGACGTGGCGGGTATCGGTACCCTAACCCTCGCCTGGTTTGTGTCTGGAACTGGTACCGCATCTAGAACAGGTACCACATCTGGAACCTGAACTGACCAGCATACGGTACCGGTTTGCAGCCAGGACATTGGGGAGCCTTGATTTAATTGGAACAGCCAGCACCCAAAATGTCAATTTTTGACGCGGAGGGTCAAAACTTGGGATTGAGAATGTGTTGTAATATGTTACCAGCGCAGGATAACTTCAGGCCGTGAATAACAAAAATATAACAGGATCTGGAGGGCAGGATGTAATCACCCAGAGGGCTGTATCCAGCCCTCGAGCCTTGACTTTGACATCTAGTGTAATTGAATGATGGGAAGAAAAAATATTCAACCAAATAGAATCCCACTAACCACTTACAGAAATAAACAAGAGGTGCATATGAAGTTTTTAAGAAGACCCAGGTTCAACTGAACAGTAAATACACAGTGGGACACCCCATCTTTTAAAAGGTCTGAATAAGAACAACAAGCAAAGAAACAGTTGACACACAAGCTATTTCATGATGACAAGTCGGCGTTGGGCTTAACAGGCTTTGGCTAGCAATAAGAAGCAACAGGTGCCCATTATCTGTGGCAAGGATAGTTGGGGCCCGCCTAAAGTCCCACTCCAACTATATTTTTTTCTATTGTAAAATTGTTCCTAGTGGCATTTTAACTAATGTTATATCCTTTGTAGGTAAAATTTCAAAAACTTGTTTCAGTTTTTAAGCCATATTTTCTGCATGGCTGCAGTAGTTCATCAAAAATTCACCTTTTTGTTGTGGGTGGGACAGTTGGCACAAAATTAGCTTACAGCCCCTTTCAACCCCAAGCTAACAATAGCAGTGCAATAAAAATGACTAGCAATATCTAAGCTATGCAGCCATGCAGTTTGACCCAGATGGAAGCTTAGAAAAAGGAAACTGTTAATAGATCTAGTTGTCTGTAAGTGGGAAACTTTTTTACTTGCTATGTCACAATTGAGAGCTTTTTTAAACATAATTATTTTTAATCTGCTCGATTCAGCACAAATTTAATAAAAAAATGCATAGAAATGCAGTTATAAATGAATCGAATAGTTATGAAAGACAAGGACTAGTATAAAACATTGGAAGCTGGAGTAGACTATAGATGACTAGAGGGTGGTCAGAGGGAGGATTTGCTCATAAAAAGATATATTATGATTTAGTAGAATTTAGAGGGAAAATAGAGTAAAAATTTATTTTTTTGCAATGACAGTTTATTCTTTAAACATTTTTTGATGTGTGCCACGTGTTGTCCTTCATTACTGCCAATGATAATGTACTTAAGATATACACAAAAGACAAATATGTCCAGGACATCTCTCATAACATCATTAATATGACAATGGGAAACTTCTGGAGCATTGGCTAGACCAAATGGCATCATCGGATGTCCTAGAGGGATGCTAAATGCCATCTGGTCTTTATCTCTTTTCATTGTCACCAGATGGTATGCATTTCTAAAATTTAATTCTGGAGAAGATTTTTAGGATTTTGAAAAAAACTCAAAAGTTGAGGAAGGATGCAGATATTTGCTCTAGGAGGCAAATTGGATTCTTTCTTATCAATACATTTTCCAAAATAAACCATTATTTGTGCAAATAAAAATCTATTTTGTGCAGCGGTCAGATCAATCAAGCAAACAGGGAATCATGCACATATACCAATGTTTGTAGATACATTACAAAGCTGATCGGTTAACAGTTGTGCTCCAGGTAAATTAAATAAGCAGTCACATGGATACATTTCTTTTGTTTTGCTACTTTAATCTGGTGACATGCAGCAGAACAATAAATCGGGCTCTAATTAAGTTTCAGATTGTTAGACGATATGTGGTGAGATAACAACGGCCAAAACATTATGGCTCTTCAGGGAGTTATTCAGATAATGATTTCATTATATTGCTATCAGTCTGTGAATTGTGCTGCAGAAGCCGAGCTGTTTGGAGGGAAAATATCATTAAAAAATTTTGTTAAAATAATATGGACTGAAAAGTAACTTTAGGATTTTAGGATTTTTTTATGTATATAAAATGTTCTGTCCAAGTATTAATTCTATACTAGTTTTTTTTTTTTCCGACAACAACGATTGTCTTAATTTTACACCGATGTAAAAGTTTACTGTACACACACCCTTGAAAGCATTTGCATGCATGTTCGGTGATCCAGAGAGCAAACAAAACTTTTGTGCACACAGTTGTGGTGTGGCATTTAAAAACTTTTTGCATGCCAGGAGCTCTGCACATATTTGCACCTGCATACATCTCCCCACATCAATCCTTCATGTCATCTACAGCGACAGGCTTTTTTTTTTTTTTTTCTTTCTTTTAACATAAAGTCTGGTTTATTGCTACAAATACTGATTTCAAAGAACTCAAAAACATACTTCTAAGGATCATGCAAACATAAGAGTGTTTTAGAATGGGTACATTTGGTTCTTAGAATGGGTACATTTGGTTCTTATTTTGGAGTTATTTGAAGGTAAATCTCTGAGCTTTTTTGAATTAGGTTAGTATTCTGCAGGATTACGGTCACGTCTGTTGCACAGCTGACACAGAAAATGTGATATGGCAAAAATAAGTGAAAGTTTTCACTGATCAGACCTAGATGAAATATACCACATGAGGAAAAAATATAAACTGTAGACATCAACATTTAACAGACCTTATTTTCAAGTGTTCTTATATGATATTAACAAAATAATAAAAATATTTGCGGTTACTGCTAAACATGTCCCAGCTATTTTAATCTCACCTAATATGTTGGACACATGGACGAATATATTGCTCTGAATGTGCCATGTGACTAAATTGTTTTTAAAACTGCACCCTCTATTTTAAAATCAGAAGAAGTAAGAAATTTTATTTAAATTTGTTTATTAAAAGATTCTACTTCAGTATTTTATTTGCAATTATTTAAGAATACAGTGGTTGGGCATCGATGCCCCCCGTCTTAACTCTTGATTGTGGGTTTGTTTGTATATGTCATATATATTCAGTGTTTTCTCATTTTCTGCAAGTTTCTTCAAGGCAAAAAAGTTGAATAAATGCAATAATTGGTGGCAATTTTGTTGTTATCTTCCAACATTAGTCCAACCAGCTTGAAATTGGAATAACCTGGTCAAATTTGCATTTTCAAATGAGAAATGGCACACATTATTTATTATAAATTAAAAACTGTCTCTATTTTGAGTAGATTTTCAAATAAATGGCAACGCTTTCCAACGCAAATGACACATGCAATGAAAATGTGTGCTGTCAGTACTCGATTGTTTTCTTAATGCAAGTCGTTTAGTGTGGACCATACCATGACAACTTCTCCTTTATGCTAGTTTTTTTTTTAAGTATTTACAGTGTCCAGGCAGTATTTCATATTTTACAGTGGTAAATTGCTTGAATATATATTTTTCAAAGTTATTAGAGTTAACAAAAACACGTTATTCTGTGTTGTTTTCTGATCCTCTCCACAAACGTCCCCTGTCTGCCAGTGGTTCGCTCCGCACTCCAGCTGATCGGCCCAGTGTGCCCGGTGGCCCTCTCCGTCGTCGGCTTTGACGGTTCGAAAGCCGACTTCGGCTGTTTTAGTTTCGCGTTTATTTATGTCTCCAATTTGTTCATATTGAGTTGGAAGTCTGTGTATTTTTCTAGTTAGAGTATCATCGAGTTACTTGTCAAAGCGAGGGACTCTATACGCAAATACGAGGCCTTTACTCCATCCACGGATTCACCTGCTACACGGAAAGCTTGTCACGGCTGACCGAAATGGGGGACACCGGGAGTGAAGGCAGCAAGCCACCGGGCAACGTCAACGTTTTACCCCCTCGTTGCCCATGTGGTTTTTGGGGGTAAGCCGATATTTGTGTCGAAAGTCTACTATTTAAATACTTTCTTTCTCTGTCAGGAGTTAGCTGAGTTAATAGCCATTAGCATTAGCCACTGAAACAGGACAGGGATGAGCTGCTTTTCTTGTCAGTACCCGTTCCCATTGTTTTGTAGCATTAGCTGTTAGCTCACACCAGCTGGCCTAGGCTGGCCTAGGTAACCTTGTCATGTGAAGGAGCACAAAAAGGTAGACGTGGAAGATAAGGTGAACACACAATGGCACAAGAATGGTTTCGTTAGTAAACAAGAAAATAGCTAAAGCGCCGCGTTCAAAAGTTAAATGGCTGGTTGGAGCTAACCATCTGATCGGCTGATAGACCCTAAACTCGACTGGAGCGTCGAAATGTAGCTGTTGAAACAAAAGTTTACCACTTACTAACTAAAAACACGATCGTTTAACATTGGCTCTGTAATTAATCCTCAATTTCGAAAAGTAGTCATTCTTTATAAGATCACATATTGTGCCTTTTATACTCGATGACGTATAATGTCTTAGCCTGTGGTGATTGGCATTTCATGACATTATGTCTTGTTTTACAATGTAAATAAAACATCGTGACGTAGCAAAAACTATGATAAACAGAAAAAAAATGGCCACATTCAAACTCCTTCAATTTTATACCAACATATAAGCCACTTTAAGTATTGTTGAGGGGTTATGGCTAGTTAGAATTATAAAATATGTTTGAAAACAGACATTGTGTTGCATTAAATAATTCAATTAATATAAAGTCACTTTTAAGCTACCACTGTAGATAAACTATGTGGAATAATATACTATATACATATCTTTATATTAATTATTTATCATGTTATCATGATTTATGATGTTTTTTTAATCTTTCATTTGATTATCATTAATATTAACATCACATATATTAGCCTCTTATTAGCTTACGTTGTCCACATTGTTTGATATGATTTTTGGTGTAGTTAGACATCATAAGAATATTTTTTTTCTAAAAAATGTTAGGAATGCATCAGTTTATAGGTGACGCCTTGAACACATTTAATCAGTATGATGCTTAATGCTATAAAGTATTATTGACACTTTACTCCAGAATATCACGTTTTACTGAATTACAAATACAATCGGTTACATTTTGTTGCCATAAATGCAAAGGAAGGATAGTTATTTACATACGTCTTTTATGGAAAAAATAAAAGTTGATTACACGTCTTTTCTTTTTTCCAAAATAGCTTAGATGTAAAAGCAGATTTGTGATTGATATTTTTCATCTAACTTGTGAGGGGCTGTGCTTTGATCCCATTTTACATGTACCACTGTGTGCGTACATGGAGCTAATTTCACATGTCATTTAGACCTGAGACAAATAGATAAAAAATAATAATAATAATCACCAGCTGTGGCTAACTGTAACAAAATGTAATATTAATAATATGTAACAACCATATTATTGGTGTTGGCTGCTTAGAAGCATATCAGTAACCCCCTACAAATGTCTTATTATTTTATTATTTGAACATGTCTCCTTTCTCTATGTCTCCTTTCTCTTTGTATAAAGTGGTCATTTTGTGCTTTTAAAATACACACCCTTAACTACACAAAAAATGCAATAATCTGTATTTCTTTAGCTCTATATGCAATTTGAATATGTTTTTAAGTTTTATGTGTCAGGATGTAACATAATGCCCATACAAATTCATCTTAAAAGTTCATAAAGCTCCGAATAGAAAAAAGGATTAAACGAGTGTTGGGTACATATTGGTGTAATTTTATATGTAGTAGAAAACAATGTTTTATTTTAGAATACATTTTTCTCAACTTATATCAGGATACCTTAAATTTGAATGCATCCTCCATATTGACATTTAAGTTTACTTTCACACAAATTTTATTAAAGGTACAGGGAGGTTTTAATCTAAACCATAATGTTTTTTTATTTACCAAATTAAAAGAAAAAATAAACCTTTTTTTGTTCAAGTTTTTTAGAAAGATGATTGAAATTTGATCAGATATTGATGATAATCAAATTGTGTCAGTGACGCTGTCAATAATAACACCTATACCACCTGTTGTTCACATGTGGAGGAAGAGTCTTAATCAGCTAAGTGTTAAGCTTGTGCTCGCATTAACGTTTACCTTATTGGTTTATTAAAAGCTATTTTGAAATGTGCGTGCTGACGGTCTTTTGGGAAGCTGTGGACCAAAGGCTGTTATATGTTTAATTAAACTGTTAAAGTAAATTGTAATATTCAACAGAGTCCGAGCTGTAATGTGTCAGTTTATTAGAAACAAATACTGTGGATGGAGTTGTGGTTGCAAATACAATTCGTAGTCGATATTTGTTTATTTCGAATGATCCGATTCACTGATTCACTAAAATTGATCCAGGACATCTTTACCCAAACATTCAACATGCTTGTCTTTGAAATAAAAATCTGGGGACTGAACAGTGCAGGTGAAGTTTTCCAGATTCTTTGTATTTCTTGCAAGATAATCTCATGTAAATTAAATATGTTACAAACAAGTAAACAAGAATTAGTGGCAAATTCATTCAGATTTTAGTTTCATAAAGTTACTGTTGTTTTTCCACATTAAAATAATACAAATGGAACATTGATTAGAATATTATTACACATTGTATGGTCATGTTATGGTATAGTTTGATTTGATTAACAACTTGCCTCCGACAGATAAATCTGGTTGGATCTCAGGACCAAAAATTGTTTCATCAATTAATTGTTACACCCCTAAATAAGACTAATATCAGTAAAGAGAACTGATGGGCATCTTTAGGATGTTTGATTTGCATTGGTTCTAAGTTGAGCTTTGACTAGAGGAAAAAAGTAGAATAAATCTTTGTATAGTTGTTCAATACAAAGATACAAAAAACATAAACAAATTTGAAAATCTGCATAATATTACCTGTATTGGATAGTTGCATTGTTTGCTGTTTGTAAAAACTCAAATAGGTTAAAATTGTAAGTTTTCAACCAATAGGAAAAATGGTTGAAACCCACATTGGAACTTGGGTAAGCCATTGCTAATACGGTTGTATTTTTAGCTCGAGACATGGTTTAGTTCTCTTTCTGAAGGTTTTCATAAAATAATCAGAAATCTACCTGCTGTTTAGATAATATATATGTTTATCCCCCTTATGGTTTAAAACAAAGTTTAGTTTGCATTACTTCCCAACCCTTTTTTTATTTTTAAGTTATTGCAGCAAGAAAAACTATCGTTTAAGATACGTATTTTACTTTTTTCAATACAAGAACAACAGGTGCTTTTAGGCTTGGGCTGTCTGCAGAGTCCTATTAAAATGAACAGGAAGTATTAAAAACATTCACATCACTTAATTTGATTGGAAATATCAGTTTTAAAGTTGCTTGTTTGTTCTAAGGTGGTTTTGTCCAAATTTAGTGATCAGGAAGAAAATAAATGTCATGTTAGACCTCTGACTATCATGAGTTGTGACCTTTCTTCATAACACCACACAACCAAATCAAGTTTACAAACAACAATTCTCTCACATTTTTGTGATTTGTGCTTCTTTGGGTTCTGAGTAGTGGTTTTGAGTTGCCGTTGTGTCTAAAAAGATGCTAAAAAAGGAACACCGTATTTTGGCTAGCTGTTTTATCCTTTGTGTTTCAATTTAACTGGGAGTATACACATGTCAGTAACCCTGTTATCTATGTTATTTAGTGTGATGTCAATCTAGATTTAAACTCTCAAACAGACAAAATACAAAGGGCTAAAGGTCAAGGAGGAAATCACACAATATGGTGGATAACCTTTGTCTACATCTTAATTTTGTGTAAAACACTGCAAAACAAGACTTTTCATGAATTGTGCAGTTCAAATATACCTTTCCCAGCCTGGTCCCTGGATCAGGCCATTCTTTTGACAAATTGCCTTCTGTTGATTGATTTGCAAATCTATATTTTTAAGGCAAATATGTCAGGAAAAGATTTGTGTACCTCATAAATCATGGGTCATCTTTTGGAGCAACTTCCAGTCTATTAAGTCCTAATGTTTTTTTTCTGTTAAAACATAGATGATCACGTATTACATTCTAGCTTTCATGACATAATTGTCTTCTGTATTCCAAAAAATAGCAGGCTTTACTTTAAAATAAATGTCTGAACAGTAATGAACAACTTTAAGATACAAGTTACTATCTGTTAAAAAAAAATCACTGTACTCACGTGAGCTGAAGGGATAATCAAGATAATGTAAAAGTACAAAAGTGGCCTTTGGCCAAAGGGTGTGGGGGTGGTGAGTTATAGGGAATGGGGTGTGCCTATGTAAACTGTTAATATGCTGTAAGTTGCAATTACAAAATTTTAAGAATTATTAAATTTTTGCTGTTAACACAAACAAATGACACAGATAATCCTTTCATCTTCTTGCACACTCTTTAAAATACATAGAAATCCCCAACATTTTAAAGTAAAAAAAAAATTTAAATGTATGTATGTAAGAGTTTGAATTCATTAGTAGTCCTAATATGGTTTACAGTTGTTTGATTTCTTCTTTATTCATATTTGAAGTTGTCATAATCCATGTTTGTTAACTTTCGGTTCTGTTTCTCATCACATATGCCACTTCTGTCCAGCAGGACATGGATTCTGCAGAACACTTAACAATGCACTGCTCCACTCTGTCACCAACACTAAAGTTGACCAGGCTCATCCTCCTGTCTGTTCTAATTAGATATTCCCATTAGTAACAGTGGTGGGCCAGTAATGAAGCGTTATTTTTACCCTGTTTAGACTTCACTTAGGTGAGCAGCTGTGGACAGGCTATTTTTCCTGTGCATTTTTTTCTTCATCTTCACTTCATTAATTAATCAGCAGGTTATTTAGTTCTGATTTGTGAGGTTGATAGCAGGATGTGACCTGTTTCACCTGGTTCCTCTCCGTGTGTGCCAGGCGGGTTTTCATTGTTTCCAATGCTTGTTTCTGTTCTTTTTATACACAAGACTGCACACCAGCAGATTGACAGACAGGCTGACTGAAGCTGACCCTACATTTAGAAACAAGGACAAAGGTGTGCAAAAAGCCCCCAAAGTAAATTGAATGTGACTGATGGCAGTGACCGTCACGCTCAGTGCACAGATAGTAAGGACATGGGCTGGAGGGGAAATGAGAAGAGCCTTGTTAGAGGAATGCTACAGTTGTGTGTTGTGAAAGATTTGTTCGGCCAAAATTAGCAAGGCTTCAGTGGTTAGTGACATATAAATGACAGTTTTATTTAACAGTTCTTGTGTATGTTAAGTTGGGTAAAAGGACAGTTACAGAAACTCTGAATTTGACGGAAAAAAATGACAAAGAATTGCTACCTTTACTTTCAATGGATTGCATAGAAGGTAAAATACATTTTCATGTGTCATGAGCTATCTGATGTACTGATAGCTCGTGACTATTTTTAAAACAATCAATAATGACAACCATGCAGTATTAAAAAAATACGAATTTAGTAGACCATGATTGAAACGTTAAGGGACTTGTAGTTTTAATACTGCTTTAGCAGTTAGGATATTAACTAATGGTGAAATGATACCTTAAAGTTTGCTTTTGTAAACCAGGAAAAATAAATTAAAAACGTGCAAACTACACTTGACTAAATAGTGTTTGCTAAACTATGTTGAAAAATTAAGAACTGCAGAAACATGGCCAAAGATTTGGGGCAATTTTTGTATTTCATGTATTAAAAATTGAATTTAAATTGAACACTGGCAATGTTTGTACATAGAAAATGCTTTACTGGATTAAAATGTGTGTTAGACTGCCTGAATGGATACATAATAGTGAAATGTAAGGCTTTAGCTACGAAAAAAGGGTAAATCAAGACTAAAAGTTTAACAAACTCTTGAAAAAATGTCTAAATGAAGCAAAAGTTACGTACAGAAAACAATTCAAACTGTCATCTATGTATAAACATTTACAGTAATTTACATATTTCAAGGTTAGATGTAAATTTGAGAGGAGATTGCAGTCATTACCCCATCAGTAGACATCTTTGAAAATACTTTAGTTTTCTCAGTATGATAAGTTTTTTCATATTAATGCTACTTTATGAGTATAAATATAAAACTTGTCTTAGGAAAATTAGATGAATTAGACGACTTTAACTGTATTCTGGTAACTGTAGTGTCACATTATAACTTCATTATCTACTTTATAAAATGATCTGAGCACAAGTGACCAAATTATTAGTCCGTGGGACATATTGAACAATAATCAAATACTTTTTTTAATCTATGTTGTTATTTACCTGAATAGTATATGTTGTCCACATATGTATTTCTACATTGTATAGCAAAAATAAAGTCACATATTATTGTCTTTTCATTTACTTTAATTTTATAGTGTAAAACCTGTTTATTTAATTTTCCACCTTGAATTTTTATGAAGTCAATCTGTATAACACATTTTTCTCCAATCTCTTTAGGTCAAGCAAAACTAAGAACCTCTGCTCAAAATGCTTTGCAGGTATTTGTTCTTCATTTAAATAAACAACCTGTTTGATGTCTAACAAACAACTACGCCTTTTTTTATCCCCTGTTTTAGATTCTGCATGCATTCAAGATATATATATATATATATATATATTATAAAACTGGGAGCCACTGCTAAAATACTCAATTGATTTGATTTCTATTTCAACACAATGGAATTAAACATTGATTTGTTAAATTTTCATTTTAAAATAAATTTTGTCAGTTTATAAAAAATACTGTTTGCTATTTACTTTATTGGAGCAAAGGTGGGATGTTTATGTTTACTAATTATATAAAACAATTACAGAAATGCAGCTTTTTTTGACTGAAAAAACGCTGTAAAAATGCTTTGAAAGAAAATCAATCCACGGGTTTAACAAATTGGATTTTCTAAGTAAAGATACATTCTTAATTGATCAGTTGATTTATTTTTTTAAAGCCAGTCAATGTTTATTTCCCATTCTTTAATTTTTGCTGGCCTAACAAAATCTGTTTTGACATGACATTTGGAAATGGTACCTCCAGAAAAACAGTTTTGAAGGCTCACAGATCTATCCCCTTTAGTCTTTACTTTATTTACCTTTTACATTATATCACACGGCAGTTTCTTCTGTTCCAACCTGTTCCCCAAGCTTTAAAATAATCCCCTGTGATTTTTCAAACTGCCACTGAACCAAAAGTCGTTTTAATTCTGACTTTTTTGTCAAAGAAGGCATCCCTTCTCCTTCACACATTTCACAATTAGGTTATCCTATACAAAATTAATAAATTGAAAGAAAACTTCTCATATTACCCCTTTAAAATCAGCCTTTAACATATTTATCCAACAAAAAATATATTTTAGACATTTAGAGTTGTAGTGGAAAGGAGTAAGTCAAAATGTTTGGACTCAAGCTCATTTGAACCCTCAAAAGAAAGGCAGATAAAAAAAAGCAAATGTAGCTTTTGTCCTTTTCTCCAGATTAAAGTGTTTGTTCTTATCCCAGAAATCATTGTACTGTACTTACAGACACACTGAAACACTACCTTATCACTTCCTTACAGACACTCAAAAGAAGCAACCAAATGACGATTGTATCCCAAAGGCCACTTCTAGTACCAGCAGCAGTCAACCAGACGTCTTCTGTAACGAATCAAACAGCACTATAAGTCAGTCCCTGACGACGCCTAATACTTCAGAAGACCCTTTGCCAGGAGACACTGCAGCAACATCTGTTCCTATTCAAGAGGGTAAGACTGTTTAATCCAGGTATTCTTCCTTTCTTTGCATCTGCGGAGAGACAAGTGATCACACTCCAACGTTTAATGGGCTGCTTTGATTCTAGCATATATTCTAGGAAATGAAAAAGAATGACAACTCTTATCGTTTGAGTTACCTGAGGGTTGAAAACTGTTCTTGTGGTACACAGAGAAAAGTGGGAGGAGTTGTTAACTCAGGGACAAACGCTTGAACAAGAAACCTTGACTGTCAAGGCTTTTGTTATTACAACACACAGTGTTGTCATTCCAGAATTGTGCTGGGACATCCTAAACAGGGAGAAATTAGGATGGTACATCTGGAAATCCTTACTAGTCAAAATTCAACAATTAAAAAATAAAAATAAAACACAGAATCAACCAAATTCATAATTTAGAATCATCAAACTACATAAACTACTTGGCCCTACCTTGAATCACTCTCAGGTGTCTAATCTAAGGCTCACACTTTTTTTTTCTCAAGCGCACAAGAAAATGGGCCGATATGGGGGACAGGTAGAGGTGAGGAGGGCTGGAACCAAACGCAGCACAGATTTAAATTGTCTCCTGGTCCAATCCCATGATTTGATTACAATCAGGGAGGGAGCTGCACGTGTTCTCACACCACTAGTTTGAGACACACACTAGGAGTGTGTAGAGAAAAAAGCTAAACAGAGAATAGTGCAAATCTTGGTCACACATTTGAGCTCCTGTGATCTCAGATCATGAACAGGCTTCTGCACATTGACCTGAGATGTTTCTAAGACGTACACACTTGCTTATATTGCTAAAGAAGGAGATATTTTGATGCATTATAAAAAATATAAACCATTGAATAACATTGTGTTGATGTTTAAATAAAACCCACTTGTTGATCTCAGCTTACAAGACTTAAACTACCAATTTAAATTAATCAACATGTGATGACTAAAGTGTAAAGATTTTATTTGTTAGGGAAATGATGACAACACAAAGAGGGTGTAGTTTGGATTATTTTCTAAAGTGGACAAATATGTAAATTTCTAATTCTTCCCCATTTTGTAAGATTTTTAATTCTTGGTCATTTAGCAAAACAAGCTAATTTCCACACGTGTTTATGTTCTTTTATTTATCTGTTTTAAGAAGTAATTATGTCTTTAGTGGAAAAAAAATGTACATTCTTTTGCCATTTTCTAGTATTGGTTCCTTATTTTTGTTCTCCCTTTATTAATTTAACATATTTGATCCCCTTTCCAGGAGTATCCACCTCAGACACAGTCCTGGGTTCACTTTCTACTCCCACAAAACGTCCGTTTGAGTCAGGTATGTCTCAGGATTACAAGTACCCTAAATTGCTTCGTTTTTTTTTTATTTTTTATTATTGCTTTCTATAAAGCTAAAACTGAAGAAAATATCCATCATTGGGACTTTTTAAGTATAGGACGAGCGCCAGAATACAGCTGAAACATGATGTCAAAATTGAAAAAATGTTATGGATCACACCCTCAAACATGGACAATAACAAAAACAAAAACTTAAGACGGCTAATAATCTTATCAAAACACTTGTCTCCTATTTAATGGTAAAATATTAAATGAATAATATATTAAAAAATGCATGTTACATCTAATCAAGCCTCTCTGATTTATGGATATAAGAACTTTGAGGTAAAAAAGGAAAAACGATTTTCCCTGGCGAAAGGTTGCACAAATACAAGCTCCCATGCATAGGGAAATCAATGAAGCAAGAAGAGGGTTGGTGAGTCTGACAGCTCAGCTTGTCCTAGTTCTCAGAGATTTATTGAGTGCTGATCTGCATTTTGGCCGGCCCAGGGAAAAAGTCTGCAGGATTGATGAGGAAAATGCGCCTAGCGGAAGCTCGCTACAGGCTCCTACTGTCCTCAATGCAGGACGTCATGTAATGTCATGACAAGAGTTTATTATTTCCTTAAGTTTAGCACCAAACAGAAGAAGGATTTGGTGGGAAAACATAACCTTTCTTTCTGCGGCTGGTGCTTTTGTGAAATAGTAAAAGGCTTTTGGTGAAATATTTTGAATAATTTTGAGCCGACGAATTAACTTCAAATGTATTAATATTGTAATAAAAAGCTCTTGTTTTAAGTTGCCATTAAAATTTTTCTGCACTTATTTGTGATTTCCCTCCGGTAATTAGTTAAAACAGAAGGATTGAGATCTCTAACTTCGCAATGTAGTTTTAAAAATAGAATATTAGGTTTCAGATGAATGTCCTACAGCTCAAATTGTGTCAGTTTGTCACTACAGTTTGCATTCATGTGCTTTCAGCTTCAGAGTCGGAAAATGACGCATCACCTGAAAAGCGAGCGAGAATGATTGAAGTCTCAGAGGGTGAAGAATCTTCATCATCATCCGTGTCGGCATCTTCATCCTCATCCCGCAGCACCACTAAACAGCGGAGCCGCAAGCGTTGCCATCGCTGCCAAACCAAGCTGGAGCTGGTACAGCAAGAGCTGGGATCCTGCCGTTGTGGTACGCTCTGCACTCACTCTGCACAACTCAAATGACCCACGATGCAAATGCGTGCAGAAAAGCCCTCTCACGCAACAGCAAACACACCATAAATGTTTGTTAATAAGGGGTTATTTATTGTTCTCATAGATGTCCAAATGCGTGTGTTAACGTTGCCACAGTTTTATTACCTAATTTTAAACTCAATGATGAGGAATGCTTCCATTACCTGAGCATTTGTTTGTTTGTTCAAAGAACGTCTGTGATTAAAGCGCTTTTGTTAGCCTTGAGGGAACCGTTGCACAAAGCTTGAGTGTTTCTCATGACACATAAAACATTAGCCAATTACCACAAACACTAATAGAGTTTAAATCCACAGTTGGCTTACTAATCAACTTGTTTGCATATAAATTAAACTACTTATAAAGTCACAGCTTTCTACTATTTAAAGAACAGTCTGTTTAAACCAAAGCTATAAAGCCTAAATTGGAAATTGACTTCCTTTTTTTTTTCTTCTTTTTTCCACTTGACACTTCTTAATTCATGTGCTACCCTTTCCTAATAAGTGTAGCGCTTAATAAGAAAACATGCTTTTTACAGACCAGAAGAGGAAATGGTTGCAATTACCATGATTTCTAGCTCTTGCAGTAATTTTGGGTTACTCTGGTAATGATCCTGCAAAATGTGTCATTGAGTGTGATCCAAGAAGATCTGATAATGAGTTAAAAGGATGAATGCTTTTCAGATTGCAAATGGGGCAGAATAGATTTGCCACAGCAGAGAAACTGATCTGGAGTCGTCACACTCTGAAGTCATCTGCTGTGACGGGACCTCCAAGTTTTATCATTTTGGTGTTGGTGCTAAACAATAAATAGAAGTCTTTCTTTCTGTTGAACCCCAGCAATTAGGGCCTTAACCATCTCCTTCGTTAAATAACGATAATTAGAAATGACTGCAGGTTCTAGTTCACATCCAGTTTCCTATTTTAAAACTGTGAAAATAAATGACCCTCATCAGCTGTTTGTCTTCTCTGTGGCTCGATCTTCAAAATTACAAGTTTTGGCCAGTAAATGTGCCCGAGCTTATGCTACACGACCAAAGTTAATATTGCTGCTGGTCGTCTGACCTTATTCCAAAGTGTGAAAATGAGATGTGGTTCGAGGACATTAAAATCTCATATTGGTTGCAGGCTGTTTGCTCCTTCTTGCAAGGTGCATGTGCTGCAGTTACAGAGATGGTGAAAACTTTTTTACTGTAAATAATTAGGCTATTTCTGTGAATAATGTCCGTTCAGCAATTACCAGACTCTCTAAACTTCTGCCAGTATGAGGCTCAGCAGCAGTTTAAGGAAGTGTAGATGAGGACTTCCAGAGAGTCATCCATTTACCACTTAAAAGTGTTATAAAAAAGGAGGGCTGTTTTTTTTGTTGTTGAAGAAAATACTATAAATACTTAAGAATTTGGTTAGTTTATTTCTTTTTTTTTTTTTTTTTTGCCAGACGGGAACAAGATTTATAAACGTACAGACTAGTATGAACCTGTGGGTGAAACTATTCCAGCTTTGTGAACTATGTGAGCAAAGATATAGTTCAAGTATAACATTTATCTGATCATGGCTTTGTGGAAAGAAGAAAACCACACAAAATCATCATCACATAGAAATATATAGTATATTTTACATTTCTGCTTAGTGTTTTAAGTGTTCATGGAAGTCTTTTAACTATAATTATACTGTTTTTAGCCAAAAAAAAAGCCATTTTCTAGGACTTCAATACTACAGAGGGACAGTTCATTACAAATTTGCCTCTAAATAATCCGTTTAGATAACAGTAAAATGTTGAGATAATGTTATCAGAATGAGAGTTCATAAATTTCATATTTATGGTTTATTATCAGGAAACATTGCCCTTTACATTTAATGTGTAACAATTTCACAGTTTTTGCTTCCATAAAAAACAAAATGTCAAACTGAGACTTTAACCACCAGTTACTGAGGACCACAAGTTTTTTTTTTTAAGTATTTAATTTGTAAATAATTTCAAATCATAAAGGTGTGAAAAAAAACAGTATCCCGCAGTTTCAAGTCCAATTACAGATAATAATAATGAGTGGACTGAGGTTTGCTGCTGATTTAATGAAGGAGAATAAATGATTAAGTCGAATGTCTTTACTGTTTAAAAAAAGAAAACTACTTTTGAATATGAGAAATGTTGATTTATAGTAGTTTTAAGTTGTCTGAAGGTTTATTTTTACATTTGTAGTATTACTTTCATTGGATGTAAATTGTTTGGAGAATTGGTGAATTAATCACTCATTGTTTAATTCACCCATAACCCCCCGTCCTCCCCCCAGGTTACGTCTTCTGCATGCTCCATCGTCTTCCAGAGCAACACGATTGTCTCTTTGACCACCTGGGTCGCGGGCGTCAAGAGGCTGTCCTCAAGATGGTCAAGCTTGACCGCAAGGTGGGCCGCTCCTGCCAGCGCATTGGAGAGGAGTGCTCCTGAGCTCCCAGCCCCCCCAGAGAAAACCTCCGTGTTCAGCCGGTGTCTCAGCACTGCCAGGGATATGATTTAGCTCTTTTTACTCACTTAGTCTTTCAAACCAATTAACTTTTTTTTTTTTTGATGGAGAGATGCGGCCCTCCAGCTTTCCTCTTTGAATTATGTTTATCGTTCTTTTTAAATTCTGTCGTAACCAGCATCTTGTTTATTCGTTGATCCCACTGGCTTGATCATATCCCTGCAGCTCAGATGCCTTTTTTTTTTTTTTTGGAAAAAGAAAAACAAATCCAATACAGACAGAACAATCAAGAGCAAAGGAAATATGATTTCACTGTCTTGTAAGCTCTTGACGACACAAGTTTGACTGGAATAAGAGAGAATAAAGAGATGAAATGCAATGCTTTATACAAATGATTGTCTTGGAAGCCAGACTGTACTCTTTACCTCAGACATGCAAAGGATTAAAAAAAGCAGAACGATGAAGAGGACGAGGGGGAAGAAAAAAAACTGTCATCCTTCTTGTACACTTTGGCTTTGGCGCTGTTTATAGACTGTGCTCTTTACCTCAAAATCAGACCAGAGCTGCTTTGTTCTCTGCGCCAAGTGTAGACTTTCTGAGGCTAGCCACATAGCCAGCCTTAGTCGAAGTCATGTCTTACTCCCAGACCATCCGCCACCTGTAATCCTAAATCCTAAACAAAAGAACCTTTTAATCACCCGCCTCAGGTAAGTTCAGCCTGCCCTTACTCTCCTACCACCGTTTTTTTCCTCCACAGGACTCGATGTACCCCTTTGCTTTAAGATTGTTGTGAAGATTTGTGCCACTGTGGACGATGGAAGCATTGGGAATCCGAAGTATAAATATTGTTCACAACTTGCTGCATGGGACGGCATCTGACATGTTCGGGACAGAGAACTGGCTGTTTTGTTTTATTTTTATTTTTTTTTGGATTACGCATAACCTGATCTTAAGTGTCAAGAAGTGACTGATAATTTCATTTGTTTAGAGTTGTTTCTGTATTCCCTGATTTGTTTTTTTGTTCCATACAAACCATAAGAAGTTCCTCACTAACTCGATTGTCTTTTTCAACAACAACTGTGGAGTTTCTGTGTGCCGGATGTACACGCCCTTCAGGAAGAGGCATTTACAGGACACGGGGGGGACTAAACTGCTTGTAAAAAAAAAAAAAAGAAAAAAAGATGACTGGACCTGGAATTTCTGCATCGTTACATGATATTATACCTTTGCTAACACACAAGTGTGACTAGTGTTGTTTTCTGTGCTCAGCTGTTGTTTTTGCTCGGAGCACAAACAGGTAAAATCAAACACTGTTGCACACTGTGTGTGGACTGAAGCTGTATTAGCTGACACAGAGTGTCCCACTTTGGGTTGGGATGGCAGTTTAGGTCTCAGGTTTATTTTAGACCTTCACTGCAGTTAATTCTTCTTTCCAGGCTTGAAGCAACATGTCTGGCTTTAACTCTCTTTACCAATACACGACTATCCTTTACAAATTGTTTTGATTTGAAACTAGCATGATGAGATCATGTGCATTCTCCTTTCATTCTCTTCAGTACATTTTATTTCATCTTTTGATGTATTGATTGCTTTGTTTTCCACATTTTGTACCCACTCTGCCTTATTTCTTCCCTCTTGTTGTTTTGCTTTAGATTGAAAAATTAGGGCTGTGGTGAGCAGAGTACTTAAAATTAAAATCAGCAACTGGTAACCATTAAAATGTTTCCTGGTGGATTGTGAAAAAAAATGGAGGAAAAATACATAATAAATGAATCTTGGGTATCATAAAGAAAACTTTGTTTAAACTCTTTCACATTTTAGAATTACATAAGTGTTATTTTTGGTTGTAATGTGGTTATAAAAAAGGAAAAAATAATGTGAAAGACTATATATTATTTTGTTTCATTTGCTTTATATTTTAATTCTCTCCAACTTTTTCTTTTCTTAAACTGAGAAAGAATAAACTGGATTAGACAAAAAAATTGAACTTTTCTAGTCCACTTACTGCCATTATGATGGGTAAAGTTTCAGGCTGTCACACAAGTGCTCCAGTTGTGATTTGGCTTCACAAAAAGTTGAAAATTCACAAGTTAATTTGATTTTTAACCTTTGTGTATTTTGTTTTAGCTTGTACCATATCTTCTACATCCAGCACCATCACAAAAATATGAGAGTATTTCATCAAATATTGCATACAAATAATTTTTGCCCTGTAACAGATGTGCGATGCTTCACCTCCTTTATATCATTGACGTTTTCATTTCTCTGGATTTCCATTCAAGTCTTAACGTTACATTTGAATTCTTGAATCAGAGGTGGAAAGGTCTGGCTAAAAAAAGTTTAAACCCCAGAAAGACGATTAGACTTCAGTGCACATCATTGATAGCAGCCACACACCAGATGCAGCGAGTGTTCACAATTCAAAGAAGCCATTTTTCTGTGATGACCTGTTGCATATGGTCATAGCCAAGTTGAGTGTAGCACTTTTAACTCGTTAAGCAACTTTGATAGCTTAAAAAATGTGCAAAATACTGTCAGCATTTTTCAGAAATTCCTATTTTTGAATTGGAGTTAAATTTTCTTATGATCATCGTCCACACATTCGGATCTTTCAATATAAAAGTGGAGGGAATGATCCCATTTATTTAGGAACATTTATTGGTGTGAAACAGTAAACAGGATTCCCCCTCTTTTTACCTTGACATGAACATTTTCTGATGGTTACGTTTTCTTGGGTGGTGTTGAATGAAATACCCACCCAACTCATCCTCTGCTTTTGTAATTTAAGTTCTTTATTTTTCTACTGGTGGCAATGGCAAAACATACAATTGCAAATCAGTCAAACACTTAAATACTGAACTTAAGCCACTTTCCTTCTACAATCATCTATTTGGGGATGCTTTTTTGTTTTCTTTACAGTTTTTGACATGATATTTCCTCAAACAATTTCAAATTAACATATACTAAGTAATAAAGCCGCTGATCTGCTCATGTAAAGAATGGTAACCGTTCATCTTATGATTTTGTTCTGTTAGTAATTAACTTTTCATTTACACTTGTAAGAATAAAAAGTGGATTAAATTGTACAGTTGGCATTATATGTATATTTAATGAGTGCGAGACGAGGGTTGGGTTTCTCGAACGACTTGGTTCATTTGCATTTTTTAACATCCTGTTAGTTTTTACAGCGATATAAATGTATGCTTTTACTGCTCACAGAGGGCTGTTAAAAAGCCACTCTCATTTGCCAAATTTGTTTGTGTGCACGCTCATGTGTGGACACGTGTGTTAATGAAGGCTTTTAACTATAGACTCCTGATGACGCCTGTTAAAGCCGGCTGCAGTAATGAACGTTCTGACATAAGTAGAGGCAATTTCATCCAAATTCCTTAAACCACTGATGACCGAACAGGTAAGATCACAACTACAACTGTTGGAAATGAGATTCTTTTGCATTTTTTCCAAACTATAGAAGAGGTGGTGTGAATGGTACCATGCCTTCTTACCCTGGCTGACCTGGGGATGAATATGTCAGTGAAGATTTTCAGTCATATAGATCATGCCATTACAGGATTCTGTTATTTAAGGCCATGTCATCTACAAAACGTTTTGCTGCAGTAAAGCATAGCCATTGCTCTGAAGAACAGAATTCTGTGCTAGAAAGAATAAATCTCTCGTCTGGCCTCTGTATCCTCCCAGAAGGACTGTAAGAGGCATCATTGGACGTGAAAGTCGAGCTCAATCCCGATCTAGGACTGGGTGGAAAGGCCAACATTAAAAACCTTAAAAAGGAATATTTTATTTCTTGGACATGTGTATTTGTCGGCTCCAAACCCATTTTTTGAAGCTCCCTTTTTGTTTTGGTTGTCAGCATCAACGCTCTATTGTGTTGTGCTGATTATATTTTGAAACTCTCACTGAAGAACCACGCCAAGACCGGATGGCAACAAGAAGCATGAGATGTGTGTTTGCAGGAGGCTGTCTGGTGTTAGAGGGGGATTTCAGGGATAAGATGTTGTGGTTGGTGCTAAGTAATCTCCTTACAGCTTAACAAACAAGGAAGCCTGCCATTCTCTCTCCCTCGATTGCCTACCATCTCTGTGTTCACCATCTGTCAATTGAATATTGCTTTGTTAAATTCTTTATGTCAGGCTTTTCTGTCTGAACCTTCATTTCTCAACCTCAATTGCTTTCCCTCACTCCCATTTTTCAGTTTGTACTTCAGAGAGCAGGCACCAATTTGAGCCAAAAAATTTAATTAAAGACTGACTTTGTGCTTTGCATAGACTAGTGAGAGGGCCGTGTTAAAATTAAGCTCAGGATCACTTTCGTTGTCAATTGCATTATAGACTGTTTTCTGGGAAGTGCTGGTCCTATATGACAACATTATACGGTCTCTTATTAGTCTTATTAAATTTGATGAGCACTCAGCAGTGTGAAAGCATGTATGCAATTACATCGGATGTGTTACATCCTCTTAAGCTCACAGGATGACTCTCATTTAATATGCACATATAATGGTTCAGACATAGACAGCTAATATTAGATAATGTAACACATGTCCCAAACTGACAGTAAAAGGCTGTCAAGGATATATTTATTTGAAATTACATGAACGCCATTGCTTTACAAAGGTTAGCTCACTTTTTTTAGACTTTAAGAAAGGAGGCACCACCTTTGTTAATTGGCTTTACTTCCCTTTTCACGGATAGCTGATGACTGAAAGTTTTCAAACCTGCAAACTTTTATGGTACGTACACATCTGGCATGTGATGCACGTTCAAGAGAACAGGTTCTAACATACGCGCGCTTAGAGTATGGTGTTCACACTGGACAATTGCTACCTGATACTAGCCTATCTACTTACAATTGGAAGAGGTTGAAATTGGTGCAAATATCACCAATCTTGCCCCAGGGTTTTTCTTTCACAGCTTTATTTTGATATATGAAAGACTTGTTATCATAGAATTCCAGCTGAGAACAAGCCGGAATTATTAGCTTCTCCTCCATGATCGATTTTAAAATGGTTGGCACTTTCGTGAATTAAAAAGGACACTACCGACACATCACTAATAAACATGAGTCTGATTATTTCAAGTTTGTAGCTAGTTTTAACTTTTAATGTGTGTTCAATTGCTTAGCTTTATGTAAACAGAGCCCGTAAACTGACTTTAAAACGTGGGTTAAAAACACATGAATGGAGCCCAAAATGAACATATACCCGCATTTATATAGACTTTTCATTGGAAGTGGTTGCTTGAATGTGCATCAACAACTCTGGTGTGAAAATAGTTTTACAATTGGTTTTGTTACACCACTGAAACCACTGTAGATCACAAGTATTCTTAAAAGTCAGAGAACACCAGACATACTTTTGGTGAGAATTACAGAAAATCTAAGTACACTTTCATACTGGACTGTTTGGTTTCACACTTGGTTCCTTAGAAAGTCTGACTCAGTTTTAACAAGTGTGATGGCTTATCTGATGTCTGGTAAACCGAAGTAAACCAGAAATTTACCAGCTCAGTGGCCCTGTGGTAGAGTGTCTGCACTGTGACTAGAGGGTTGTCAGTTCAAATCCAGGCCAGTACCAAAACCAGGACCTGGTACCTCCTTGCTTGACACTCAGCATTAAGAGGTTTGATTGGGGGGGTTAAGCCACCAAATGGTTCCTGAGTGCAGCTGTGTCTGTAGCCCACCACCCTCCCAAGGGATGGGTCAAATGTTAGGGAGCAAAATTCACACACCTAGGAGTGTGACAGCTAATGGAACTCTACATTAGGATCTCTGTTTGCCAAAAAGGTGACAATTTTTTTAGGAAAAAGAAACATTGACTCTTTTATCGTACATATTGTTGCATCTTTTCCTTGTATCCACACATTATACACAGTTAAGACACAACATTACATGGCCACCAATGGCATAACCTTAGTCTTGTAACCCATCTGCACCCATGCTAAACAAGGAGCACCTTTTCTCTACAACCCTGAACTGTATGTTTGTATTTCTGTTGTCTTTGGGTTATACTGAAACCAGTTTCAATATTGGGTGATTTCTTTCATTGTGAGATTAAACAAAGTTCTTTTATATTCCATGAAATGCTAACATTGCTCTATGAGATGTGTCACACATACAAGTTACTGGATAAAATCAAATCTGTAGTTGAGGTTGTTCAGATCTGATTTAACTAGTTCTACAAACAAATCTTCACAGTTTTGCTTCATTCCTGTAGCTTGAATATCTTCGACAAAGAAATTAAAGACTAAGAAGAATTCCTCATAAGTTTAGTCTGACTGTGGATCTCTTTAAAACTGTGAACCTTTGCGAGGTTCTTTGCCCTCTGAGACCCTTTCTAATTAGACATTCTTTGAGTGTAACTTTGCACTATGAGACATATGAGGCACAATCCCTTTTCATATCTTAGCTAATGTCTTCAGCACCATCCATTACCATACCAGCCACCAAAAATTGACAGTATTCTGCGGGGGGCTTCAAACAGCCCTTCTACTGACATTTGGTCAGGTTTAAGAGGAAATTAACGGCAGTGGTGGAAGATTCAATCCCAATATAGTCATTACTGCCTGTCTGAGGTTTTTTCTTATGACCTTTAAGGAAGAAGCTGACTGCACACTTCTTCTCAGCTGCTGGCTGACTTCAACCGAATAAGGTCAAAAATGAGAGGAAGAGACTTAAATGAAAAATCACCGGTAAATGTATGTCTCTAATAAAGGGAACCCCTAAAAAGGATGACAAGAAGCAACAACTTAACTCACTTATAAAGCGAAAGTACCGTTAGGTCTCTGAAAGCCGCAGTTCCCGCCCAGATTTATGTGCTGGACTCTGAAAACTCTCAGTCCCCCGTGTCAGTGGTGGCTGAAGACTTTATGACCGGAGTCTGCATTAAGAACTCTCAACACACTTGACTGACACCGTGATGCTTCATGGGTCGCATCTTTTTGACACATCAAAAGGTTGCGCTGAATTAAAATATGCCACTTGTGAACTTGTGGTCAGATTACTGCTCAAGCATCCAAATGAAAGGCTCTCAATTTCAAAGTGCTGTTAGAAGATTGAGCCTTTTCATGTGGATTTATTTGTAAGAATGAAAGAAAGTTTGTTTAAAAAACTGTTCTTAGCGTTGTATTTCACTAGCTTGTATTAGTTTCGCCCAATCAATCCATCACATTTTTACTCAATAAATGAAATAATTTGAGGTTGCAGCACAATAAAACAAAAATAAAATACCTTTGTTGTGAAAAAACAAGAAGTTCTTAAACCTTAAGTCATATTTTTTTTAATATTTAATTAAACACTTAATTTTTTTCAGTCATGCATGTTGTTAAAATCTTGAATTAATGGGAGGTTCACAGTCTGGATTTCTGAGGGTATATTAAAGGGTTATTTTTTACATTCATTCTTTTGCATTCTCATTTCCTCAGTCCAATGTTCTCTGCAATATTGCCTCCAGTGACGCATTTTTAATAATTTATAGTCATTATTTATTGTGGCCAACTGGAAAGCCACTGTTATTTAGCTGTGTGGATAGCTGACACCATTGATTTTCTGTTCCACAAAGCTAAACTGGGCATCCTGCTTGCATCTGTCCTCTTTCATGTCCTTAAATGCGATTGTTAGACACTTTCTTTTAAATAATATCCACTTACCTTTTCTTGCCTCTTCTTCTCTTTTGGCTATAAAGCATTAAACCTGTTTTTATCCAACATCCTTTGCCGCTTTCGACATTTTTGAAGTCTCAGAAGACCTATGCTTGCAGGAAGAGTCCTGCTGTTTTAAGGCGGGATGTAGATGCAGAGCAGTCATCTCCTGATCGAAAAGCTGGCAGTTTGATTCCTGGCCTCAAAAGTCTTTGTGTTATTTTGTCCTTGGGCTAAACGCTTAACCTGACATTGCCCCTGACGCGTCCGCTGGAGCGTAAATGTGTATAAATTTGACAAATAAGCACTTGATAGGCTAATAGAAAAGTGCTGTATAGCCTGAGAAAGAACATGTGCATGAGGGAATGTGGCTTGTAGTGTAAAATGCTTTAAGTGGTCGACTACAAAACTGCATATTCTACATGTGTGTACCGTATTGTAAGATATTACATCTTATTTTCCTAATTTTTTCTTTGAAGAAAAAAATTGTCATCTTGTAGTTTGTCTGTCCAATGATTTTTTTTTAAAAACAGCAAATATGACGTCACTGATTTGGTGAAGTTAAAACCTTATACAAATGAACACCTTACAAATTCTATTTTAAGTTCAGACCTCTGTTCTGCAGCTGAAAACTTGGATGGTTAATAAAAAATGCAATGCATTGTGGTTTTTATTTGCCAATCTAATGAGCATCTATGCACACTGTTTTTGCAGAGACTTCAGGGACTTTTCTAAGGTCCTGGATTTTGAAGTTGTAGATTCAGACAGCCCTACAAAATGAATGTGCACCAAGTAGTGAAGGATTTTGTGCACACAAATGTGTTTTGCTTGTTACCATCTACAGCTGTTTTCTATGTCATTTAATTGCCACACAGTGTATTTAGGATCTTGGTTTTGATGGTAAAATGCTCTTGTTTTTGTTTTTTTGGAATAATCAATATTCCTGGTCTAAAGCTGGGCAATTTGAATGCTTGAATATGTAGATTTTCTTACTTTTTCATAATCTTTCAGAATGAACTGCATACTGGCTGCAACTGAGTGTAAATTATAACTAGGTTACGAAAACATAGAACATACCACAACAATCAGCAACAAAATATTTTTGTTTTATGGTGAGTCTGTCAAGAAATCATTAAGGTTGTGTTTGAACAGTTGCACTGTTGGATTTTTAAAGTAAAAATATAGAGTGTAACTGCTAGTGGTCAGGATAGGGATTTTGTTTGCTCACATATAAAAGTATTTTGGAAGAAAACAAAATTGTTTCACTAACTTCTTTTATTTTTTATTATTTTGTAGCAATCTCAAACAAATCCAGAGGTCTTGCATTCAAACAATGCCAAACGCACATAATTTGTATGCCACACTTGTACACATTTGTGCAAAGGACTGGTGAAATTGTAGTTCATGCATACAGACCACACACACATCCTCAGGAGATGAAACCTGACAGTGAAGGGAACTTTTTACACTCATGCTTATAGGAAAATCTGACAAAAACACATGTAACAGACAGACAATTTTAAAGAAGAGTTTTAACTTTGTACCTGCAGTCTATACATGTTTAATTGTTGCTATAAATAGGTGCAGCTATATGTGTTGACTCCAGTTCTGGCACTGGTTGAATACTTTTTAAAGGTAACTCAGAAAAGTGAACAAATAATTAGAAATATTCAGATTTTCTAGCACAATGTTGTGTTCTGATGATTGGAATGCTTCTGTTCTTCTAACACGCTCCATCTGCACGTCTCCTGGAGCTCATCAGCTCACACAGCTGGATGATTCAGCACAGAGGATACGTGTGAAGCGGGGGTTGACATTACTCCTCCCGTAGCCCCAATTCTGTCCTTATTTAAGCTGACAACTTTATGTAGGTCTGGATTTTTTGTGATGTAACAGTTTCTTTCTCTTATTAACCTTTACAATGTTCTGTATTAGGATTTGATGGTGTTCTTTAGCTCTTTACAGTTTTTATTTCATCTGTAAGTCTGTGATCTCAAAACGGAAACATCAGAGAGAATGTTTTCCCTTTGAGTTTCCTAATTTCTACATTTGTTAAATTAGCTCAACAATTTGGTTTCTGATTTATCTTTTATACAAAATTGGGTTCCTGCAGTAGCAAAACAACAGATTGGAAAGCACATCTGTGCATTTCAATAGTCTCAACAGTGACCAGATTCATTAACGTTCTACTCCCTTCATCATTTAATCTACTTTCAAAGTGCTCCCACTGGACTTTGATTGTGTTGATTTTAGAAAAATAAAGCGGTAGATGTTTATCAGAAACTTGCCTCTGTGTTGTGGAGTAAGCCTGAGCTCATTTCCCGTTAACCCTTTGTTGAAACGCCCTCCCAATAGCTTCCAGCCCTTCACAATCTTAAGCTAACATTATCGGTGCAAAAAAAAAAATGGTGGGCAATATCAGAACTATCCACTCTTACAGTTTTGATCCAAATGACGAGGAAAACAAAGACGCACATTAATCTATCTGAATGTGTCTGCAGGTGCAAGCATTAGAACAGAGCGGAGTAAGTTAGCTTTTGGCCTGCTGATTGTGGTTTGTGTGTATCAACCACAAACTTTTTTAAACAAGATTTTTTTATCTGCTCCTGATTCGCCATAATTCAAACAATAAAACAAAAACTCTGAAACTGAATTTTACTCTTAATTTTTGTTATATCATCAGAAAAATACGACAGGAGTATGTTAAAAACACTAAAAATACCGTTTTCATTGGAGTGGGTCTTTAAGCAGAACCATAGATATGACCTGATGATTAATGCAGAAACAATTTAAATGTACATTACATCAGCTTTTTTTGCCTAAACAGTGTTTTGTTTGTGTCATCAAACATGACTCATTGTGTCTTTAAAAAAAGTGCTTTCTATATTAGTCATGACAGGAACGTACTAACCTATATCTCTTTTACGTAGAGAAACAGAATGTACTGAACACCCATCACACCACTGAAATGACATGTAAACTCAGCTCAAGATCAGTGAATGGTGTAATCCCATGTCTGAAGTGGCCCAGTTTCGTTGCATAAAGAGACATTTGATATATTTTGTATTTTTATGTATGCAGTTTATGATTCATTCTCTGTTTTTGCTAGTTGCATGTAAAGCATATATGTTGTCACAGCTGGGCTCAGATCTTTCCAGCTGAGTTGCAGTCTTCTATTGTTAGCACCTGAGCAAAGCAGACAGAGAGTCTGCTCTTAAGGGTTACCAACAGCAGCTGCCCAATGAGCCGGTTCCTGCCTCTTTGTCACTTTTCGGCTCTAACTCTTTTTTTTTTAGGCCTTTGTAGTGCCGGATGCTCTCCAAGTAGTAAAGAAAGATGTAGCATGCATAAAGAAGAAATATGCCCCTAAAACTGGAGCTGATCTAAACAGAATGGCCGTGTCTGCCTGAGGACAGGAAGATGTTCTTTTTGCAGGAGCATGGACAGCAGAGGAAAATGGAGTGGAACATGGACACTTTAGTCAAGGGAACAGGGTTGAATAATGAATGACATCAGTTGATTCACATTTGAGGTAAAAAAATAAAATAAAATAAAAACAAAGTCAGCACTATAGACTATAAACTATAAACTATAGTCCAGTATTTTGAGTGTTTTAATTGTAAAACAGTACCCAACTGTACCTCTTGAGGGCCCCCATTGGTTGTTGGTCCATTGAAAAGTGAAACAGAATGGCGGAACTGCCGTAGTCACCCGTTGATTGGCAGAAAGTGACACTTGAAAGCGCCAACATAGCGCTTATTTAAGCTAGCATTTCCGATGTTTGTAAGCATTCGGGGTTTTGTGTTTTCCTGTGTATTCTTTTGGTCACGAGTCTATATTGAAAATGCCGGCAAACAGCAGCAAGGCCAGGTTTGTGGGGGAACTACAAACGTTCCTTCCCGTTCTTGCGATGGTGTGATACAGCAAAATCACAATTTTCACAAAACCTGTTGTAGTTCTCGTGATCTTTTGAGTATCTAGTTTATGGTGCTCATGCAAGCATTGCCATGCTTTAGATCAATTCCTGTATAGTGTGTTTACATTGTTTTATGAAAACATTTTTTTTTTGCAACACAGCCAACATACAAGAGAAAAAATACAAAATGAAGAGCAAATAACTTGAGAGGACATGTTTCTCTTTGCAATGTCAAGCTCTAGCTACAGAGCAAAATGTATATTTTGCAGTTATGTACATAGACATGCGCACTGCTATATAGAGACAGGAGTTCTTTCTGCTCCAAATCTGACATTTCCATTTGCTTGCATCTCACTTTGAGACACACTCAATAGCAAACACCTAAGAAAACCCTCATACATGGTTTATCAATCAGGAGGAAGCCTCACAACCCTTCTCATCATTTTTACTCCAGTGTAACATTTTCAAACTGAGCATCCGACTAAGTGTTGGATCTGTACTGTGTTTTTCTTTATTCTCCGCAGCATCACTTTTGATGTCTCCACCTCTTACATCTCTGAAATGCTGATTTAGCTTCTGAAAAATGTTATTCCTAAACAGGTTTTTCCCCTCAATTGTTATTTGCAAATATCTTTCAACAACTGTTGCCAGTAAAGTAATATTTAAAATATATGTTTTGATTCTTTTTCACAAAAAAGAAATCATCTTTGTAAACCAAAGAAATAAACAATATAAATGAACTTTTAAATGACATTGATTGAAAATATATATATTTTATCACTTATTATAAAATCCAGTTCTTACTGATGTTTTTTTTTGCTGTTCTTAGCTCCTTTTGCATGACAACAGGACACACTGATAAAACATGATGCTCCAACATCTAACACTAGACATTATACTTTTTTGCAAAAAAGATTTTAAGTGATTCAACATTTTAAAGGGTTTATATTATGCAAAATCTACTTTTTTTGGCTTTTATCAATTTGAATTCTCAGTTATTTAGAAGACAAACTAAAAAAAGAAAAACTTGCAACTTTACAATCTTCTAAAAAAATAAATAAATAAATAAAGAGAAAAAATAGGAAAACGCAAAGTATTTTTACACAAATCAGTAGATGCTTTTAAACCAGGATAGATTTGTGGATTCAGTTCGGTTAGATGAAGAGTCAAAAAAAAAAAAAAATAGAAAATTATACCCTTATGATTTTATTTCCTGTCATACACTTGAAGGTGGATCATAAACCCATTTTCCTGAAAATATCATGCAGTTACATCAGTTGTTTGCTTGTATGGAGGAGAAATTGTTGAATTCTTTCCCCTTTGATAAGTGGCTTTGCTTCATCTCTGTGAAACCTTTGGAACAAGACATTTTATAATGTGCTAATAATCTGGGCTACTTGAATTGTGCTGCTGAGCACAAAGTTGTTAAGGCACACTGTGTTTGATCCTCTTCCACTCTTTGGACCTCTAAGCAGCCTGTTTACATTCACACTGATGCTAAATCACACCAGGATTCACTTTTTAGTTTGCACCAGAGTTCAGCGGAGCTTCTCGTCAGATAAATTAAGAACACTACCTCTGGTGTACAACAATATAAAAATCACACATGATGTGATGCTTCTCTTCTTTTCCATGTTGTCTCCACATGCAATTCAAATGTAATCTTACAACAATTAACAACGAGAAACCCTGTAGCACCATGAACACTGCAGTCAGGCCTCTGCTTTTGCTTCTTGCAGATGGGATGGTGCTGGGTGTCACTGGGAAATTTTATCACAGCTTGTGTAATAGAATCAGGGAGCAATGTGGGAGGGGTCTGAAGGATGGGGTTGTCAGGGCTTCCAGACAGACAAGAAGATTTTCGTTGCAGACCCATCTCATCTTCATTCCGTTCCCTCACTCCTGTTTCCTCGTTTTTCCTCTTTGATAGACTTTTTTTGAGTGTGTCGACATTTAGCAATATATTACCACATCAGCTGCATGCGTTTCCTTGCAACGGATATCTTTTTCAAGTACACAATTGTGACCTTTGCTATTTTTTTGTGGGTGTATCTGCGCACTTGTTATTTAAATTGTTAACTCATTGGAATCCTTTAGTTCTATTTGTACTTTCATAAAAAATCAACTAATAACAAGCATTTAATTGATCTTTGTACCGGTAGAAATGCAAAGCCATAAAAAGATATTTCCACAGCTACAGTAGGCATTTATGCAAAGACAAAAGTGGATTTCATTTGTTAATGGTCTGTCAGAATAGGCCCCGATAAGCCAAAAATCCTAAACTCCATCTTTTAAATAGCCCTTTGCATGCATCTTTTCTAACATACTTGGCAGGTGATAACATTACACTCCACTCCACTAATGTGAAGAGGAAGCAGCTCACTCAAAGAGATAAAAAAAAAAAACATTCGTCTCTCATTCTCCAAGATAATCAAATATGTTGTTTTAGTTAAATGGGTAATTTAGTTTTATTCCAATCGAGCAGCAGTGAAAGTTGATTTTGTGTTGACTACTGTAACATTTTATCCTCATACAGTTTGTCATAAACAACTACAGTTCTGTGAAAAGGTCAAATTCCTGTTAACAAGGTCAACATTGACACTATCATGCCAACACCTCTTCTAAACATGTCAGCAAGAAAGACAATTGTTCATTTCCTGGTTTTGAGTTACATACCTACACATATTTGCACATGCACAGCCTGAGCCGTGTTAACTGTACACAACACTGCTGTTATAGTTTCCAGTATATATTATAAAGAGGCAGACACAATGCAGAGACTATTACTCACAAAACCTGCTGTTTTCCTCTGCAGTATTTTCTCCTAAACTTTGCCCATGGGGCAGACAGCTATAGCAATGAATAAAACAATTTAAAGAGTAATTTTGGAAAACATTGCACACAGCACTTGGTTGTTTTAACATAATGCAATTGTGACAGCTAATTTGACAATATTTTTCTTGTTGGAATTGCAAGAGAAAGTATAGAAAACTGAATAATGTTGGTGACCTTGGTTGCTTCCTGTGGAAAATATTCACTCTTTTACTGTTATTTTTTTTGTAAATAAAACTATTAAACAAAGCTACTAAAAACTTTTTTCACATTAAAGTTCTTTCATAAAAAAAAAAAAAAAAGTGGACAAATGTAAATTTTTTAATACTTTTTATTTCTCCAACTCTTTAATTTATACCAGGTTCAAACTGTGAGTAAAGTTTGAGCTCCCTGCAAAGATTTTCTATTGAGTTAAGGTCTGGAGTATGACTAGGCCACTCCAGAGCCGTGCTATGCTTCTTGTGGAGCCACTCCTTGGTAATCCTGGCTGTGTGCTTCAGGTCATTGTTATGTTGGAGGACCCAACCATGACCCGTCTTCAGTGCTCTAACGGAGGAAAGGAGGTTGTTCCCCAAAATCTTGCAATATATGGTCCTCCTCTCCTTAATACCGTGCAGTCATCATGTCCCATGTGCAGAAAAAGGATGATGGTACCACCCCCGTGCTTCACAGTAGGGATGGTGTTCTTAGGATGGTACTCATAATTCTTCTTCCCCCAAACACGGGGAGTGGAATTAAGAGCAAAAAGTTCTATTTTGGTCTCATCTGACCACATGACTTTTTCCCATGACTCCTTTGGATCATCCAAATGTTCATTAGCAAACTTAAGATGGACCCGGATATCTGCTGGTTTAAGCAGGGGAACCTTCTGTCCAATGCATGATTTCAAACCATGATGTCTTTGTGTATTACCAACAATAACCCTGGAAATGGTGGTTCCAGCTCTATTCGGGTCATTGACCAGCTCCTCCCATGTAGTTCTGGGCTGAATCCTCACCTTTTTAAGGATGACTGAGACTCCACAAGTTGAGATCTTACATGGGGCCTCAGCCTGAGGGAGACTGACAGTCATCTTTAGCTTCTTTCCATCTTATAAGTTCTCCAACAGTGAATCTTTTGTCACCAAGCTGCTTGGCAATTGCCACATAGCCCTTTCCAGCCTTGTGAAGGTCTACAGTTTTGTCTCTAGTGTATTTGGACAGCTCTTTGGTCTTGACCATGTCAGTCGATGGAGTCTTTCTGATTGTATGGGGTGGAGACCTCAAACAGATGATTCTGGTTTAGGATTACTTGTAGAGTGGAGGTGGACGTTTTAAAGGTGGACTAAGAGGTCTTTAACAGGTCAAATCTTGGCACATATCTGAACCTTGTGTTCCTCTAACAAGTCTCCATCTCTACTTTCTTCATTCTAGATGACGAAGTACCTCCTGATCTCCTATAGCGTGTTTCAACTTTTGCCTCAAAGCCACTCATTACTCTTCGTTTTTCAACTTCCACCACTTGGTCCCCTACTGTAACTTTATCATTTTCATCTTCTTCACCACCAGATACATTCTACACACTACCATGCTATGCTTTGTGGCTGCACTCCCCCCAGCCACAACTTTGTAACTGTAGATCTCTTTCAGATTAAAACATCTGCACAACGAGTGTTCCATTTCTGTGCTCTTTCCTTCACTCTTAATAGTCACCATTGCCAGTCTTATCTTTTTAGTAGTCAATCTTCATCTGTCCTTCATCATTCCTGTCCTGAACGGCAAACTTACCCACCGTTTCCTCATCACGTGTGTTAATGCCAGAAAAAAATCACCTGTGTCTCATCTACCTCCTGAATATCTCCTTCTCCTCTACCTGGGGAGCATAACCACTGGCAACATTCAACATCACACCTTCAATTTCCAGCTTCAGACTCATCACCCCATCTGACACTCTCTTCACCTCCAGAACATTTTTAGCAAACTCCTCCTTCAGTATCTCTTCTACTCCGTTCCTCTTCCCATCCACATCACGATAAAAGCTCAAACCTGCTACCAATCTTTAAGTCTTGCTCTCTCTCCATCAGGCCTCTTTAACATACAGGATATCTATCTTTCTTTTCTCCTACATGTTTCTAGTTTCCTCTGTCAACATTTCTGCATTCAAGATTCCAACACTCTTGCCTTGACAACTGTAAAGATTCAAAAAGGTTAAATTTACATATATTTTGGAGGAGCTGTCATGACTAGAATGATAAATGATGGTTGTATTAAGTATTTTTATAATTGATTAAAAAAAACACTCAAAAATAATGTGTTTGCCTTGACTAAAATTCAAATAAAACAAGCCAAATGGGCCGAACACATTTAACACAGATTCCCATTACTTTATTATAAATATGCACAAAACATTACCTGCTGCTGCCACGTTAATGCCAACTAAATATTTAGAGGAAGTAAGTTTATGGTTACCTTGGGAACTAAATGACTCACAAAGCAAAATAGGACTTTCACCAGGTGTTGTGACCTGCGCTTCATTTGTGTTGCCACTCTATTCTCTGTGTCGTCTTAACACAGCTCCACTCACAGACATCCACCACCATGTTGTCTGAAAGTGTACAACCTGTGGGGAGTGAGATCCACTTTCAAATCACAAACGGAGAACGTGACAATCTCATTCGCTTCCTTTTACTGTAAACATTGAAACAGAGAAAATAACACTTTCTGGTCTTCCTCTGTGGATGTTGGTTTATCTTTGTCATTTAACTCCTAACACAAATCAATATGACTTTTATCTAGATTAAACTATCAGTTAACAGACCAACTGGGTTTAAATGAAGAAGAAAATATAATTCCACCATATACCATCCTTTAAAACATTTCAAAATATCACAGAATAAATGTGATAAATGAATGTATGCATGGATGGGTTTTAATGTTATTGTTGTCATTTTTAACATTGTTGTGTACACATATATTCAGCTCAGTTGCTTCTTAGTTTAAACTCTTATATTTTGATTTACTAATCTATACATGGCACTTAAGAATCATTATTTTTATATTTAGTAAAATGTCTTAACGTTTCTTAAATACTCTCAGAAAAGAAATTAATTCCTGTACTTTGTTTTAGTTTTTCATTTAAAAAAATCTCACTATTGGTAGGATACCTTTATAGGACTCAGTGATTGGTAGAAATGACTCTGCACAGCACAATATTGCACCACACCTATAGAAGTCTCTAAAGACACTGCATTGTTTTGTCAGTAAATTTTACAATATTCTCTCACAAAATTAGGTCCACCTTGAACAGGTCTTCTTTGTGAACTTGTGCAGCTCCTGTGAGGGACTGTCAATACTACAACAACATAGAATTGGGCTGCAGATTTGCTCTTTTACAGTCCCCCAAGTGAAAAAGGTGTATGTTTCTATGGTGACACATTGTAACGAATGCTAAAAAAATGGCAAAACTTTAGGTTCAAATCGATGGAGCTCGCCAGAGCAAACAAATAGGAAAGCCCCCTATCAAGGAACAGCTGCAGACTGGCTGTAAATTAATTGTTACAAAAACAGAAACACATTTTAATGTTCCTAAAAAAACACAAATATGTTGATGTCGTTTTTGTAAAGGCTGCAGCGGATTTTAGGAAAACACAACAGTCTCTGGTTGTCAGATGGCATAGAAAAAATTAATAAAAATGTAAAACTTGTGGTAAATAAAAAGGAAATCACTGCTTGTGACCGGGTTTTTCTTGACAGTTCAAATTAAAGACACAGAAAAATTAAATAGCCCAGCCAGTAATGTATATTAAGAAAAAACAAGGAAATAATGGGATATTTTTTTCCTAAACAAAGACAGAATGCATCAACAGTATCGAGGAAAGCTTATCACCACCACTATAACCTCTTAGTAGGAAAAATTAGCCCCTCCCACAGGCTAACTGACTAAAAATTTCTGTAAAACAAATTTCAATAAAAAAAAAAATGTTCAAACATGAACCAAAGACTAAAAACATTTTAAACAGGATTTGAACGTTTGATATACAGAAATAAGTTAAAAATATCTCAATCATTTAGACAGGAAAACAAGAAAAACAAAAACCCAGCAAGTTTGATATGTGATGTGAAGTCACTTCCTGTTTCCTGGTGTGAATGGATATATTTATGATGATATGTACAATCCAAATTTGTGGTGGAATAAGCTTGTCGGTGAGTACAATTTTATTTAAAACCAAATGTGCACCCTAAAATTTAAACAAAATTGACTATACGGTATGCTGCTGTCCGGTGTGAACTATAGAGACTGCTGATTGACTGAGAGATGATAGAGAAAAAAATAAAAATAAATAAAATAATTCAGGTTGGTGTTTAGGCCCTGGCCTGCAACTTGTGAGGCTGAGTCTTTAAAAAAAAAAAAAAAAAAATCTCTGCATTATCATTCTCAATAATCAATTTTAACAATGCAGCCCACAAACACTGTTAATGATTTGTTTAGATGTTGCAGATTGCAGCACATTTTAAACTTTCAAGCCTGCTTTTAAAGGTAGAACTTGATGGTTTCACTTGAACAAATGAAACTTTCCTGGACAAATTGTGCCAACATGAAACTAAATTGTTTACAGTTCAAGTCAAGCTAATACATTACTTTTTTTTTCTTCAAAGTAATTTCACAAGTGAAATGCAATTTATCTGGAGGCAGACAATATCAGCTGGCAGAATGTGTTCGTGGGCTAAGCAGTGTCTGCATCATTTATAGGTCATAGCCACAAAGAGAGAGACAGAATTAATGAAGACAACAACTTATTCAAAGTAACACTGGCTCCCAGTGGATTTATTTCAGCTAAACTCCAGTCCTAATTGAAGAAAGAGATGTCACATTGTGATTGCTATTGGAAATTGAGACCCAGTCGATTCTCATCTCCCTCCCAGAGCTGATCAACACCTGAGTGAGAAGGTCTCGTCTGATGCGTGCTTATTTACTGTAGTGCTCAATTAACACATGCTAGCTACAGTCCCATGAGCGGTCTCTACATAATGTGCATTCACATGGTCTCCTTACTCTTCTGTTGTAAACAGAAAGTTAATCACTTGGCTTTACCTTGTTTTTTGCTTATAAAACGCCTTCTTTTTGTCAATGAAGAAATCATTTAATGTTCCAGGGTTTACGCGTTCCAAATACACGCCCACATAACAGATCACTATGGAAATATACACGTATATGTATGTGTGTGCATGCATAATTTGGGGAGGATCTCAAAGGAAAGGTAAAACTAGGAACTGTTCCATCTCTGGGGAAATTTCAAGAAAAAAATGTTGTAACATCCTCTAATTCAAAGTGTGCAATTCCAACAGGCCTTTTGCAACATATTTCGCTGCCTCCTCCCAGCAGGAGGCACTCTGTTGATCCTCCGCATGTCCTATTAACCTACCAAACCATTCATTAATGCTGTTTTTTTAAATATATGAAGCAGACTTTCAACCGAGATCAGTGCAATGCTCAAATCCGGATAGGAACAAAGTCATTTGGCTATTTTGGGGTTTACACCAAAGATCCCAAAGCAATTAAAATTACTCAGTGTGGAGGTTGTTGAAAGATGCTCACTTACTGTGCACCCAAATCCCACCAAAGATATGAAAAACATCACAAAGCAGAAAGACAAAAGTCTTGTATGACTTCCAATCCCCCCAGCTGTTTAGGAAAATGCCACCACTGACACCAGAAACATCTGCGATGCTAAAGTCAGTCCCCAGGCTAAGCTAATTGTCGTGATGCTGACCTTGAAGGTGGTCCTCGTTTGTCACAGAGGCTCCTGCTGAACAGGCACCTTACAGGAGTGCTGACTTTGTCCTGGAAAAATATTTTGGACGGGGGAAACAACTGTTTTTCAGGAAACTCACACAAAACGCCTGTGGCTACAAAAACAAAAAAAAAGAAAAAGTTGAGTTACCCATCAAAAGTTAAAAAAAAAAACCTTTTCAGTGTTTGAAAATGGGGACAAGGAGAACATTTTGGCAAAACATCAGCCTCAATTTTGTCTTAAACCCCTAGGAAAAGAAGACAAGAATAATTTATGAGCCAGATTCCCAGGAGCAAGTTTAAAAAAAGTTAGCTATGATCTGTGGAAGTATGACTGCTCTGTGGCGATTGTGTCAATTCCATATTGCACAATATTGCACTTCTGAAAGCCTTTCTTATTTCCACACTACACCTTGTGAATTATTTCTAAAATAATGTGTGAATTGTGGAAAAAGGGATTAGCATTTGTTTCCACCTTTGTCACGCCTCTGTACCATCTTGAGAGGTTGGAACTGAGCTAAAATTAGAGTTGAATGCACAAACGAAACAGCTTTATAGCATTCTGGTCAAGGACTTATGCATGTGCAACATACTTTAAATGAGCCCTGTCATGTTACGCCTTAGTCACAACTGTTTTTACTAACACATCCTCATACCCAACTCGTCGCACATTGACGTTTGGCTAAGGCCCCTTCTGCCTCACTTTTTGACATTTTGGGTGTCCCCAACTCGACTTTTGCTGTTCGTAAAATCAAGGGTATGCAACCCTCAGGATGCAGTAGCAGATGCAGTACCGGATCTGCACTGACGCGTCCAGTACGGGTACCAAGTACTGGTTCATGCCCAGTACTATGTCTGGTGCCGCATCTGGTCCGGTGTCTGGTTAGGGTACTAACAGCCAGCACGTCAAAAAAATGACAAGTTGGGGACACCCAAAATGTCAACCTCACAGGGTCACTGGGTTGTCTCGGATCTTAAAATTTTGTATGGGTCACCTATATAGTAACTCAAATAGATTGGCCTATTTTTCACCTGCACACAGCCTTTATCCATCTGTAAGGGCAGTTGAGACAAATGCAAAACTTTCACCCGTTATGGGTTGACCCCATGATTAAGGCCTTATGTCAGAAGGGAAAAATGATTTGTTGATTCTGGACAGAATCACAGAAAAGTAAGGATTATTTCTATCTTCATGATTCAAATAAAGAAGCTGTTATCATTATTACTTTATTGGTCATCCTGCACTAAGTTTGCTTTGAGCTTTTGATTTACCATCAAAGATCAACTCTAAGAGACAACAGCTTTTTGACTGATTTTGAAATTCCCTCCTACTTTTTCCAAATGACTAATGTTTGTTGCACACTCCATAACTATGCAATGCTAGTTCCTGTTTAGACAGTTCTGTAAATCTGAGCATAGATGAAGCTTTTTAACTTGATCTATTTCAAGCACAAAATTATAGCTCCTTTCCTCTCATCCGACTTTCATTTCAGTGTCAGTTTCTGGCGAGCCCTCTATTTGAATTTATTTCAGAGAAAACAGTAATTTCAGGAAGAAATCATGCTCAACATTCTCCCTGGGCATGCAGCCAACAGTGGCTTGGACTATCAGCAAGATAACACACTCTTGTGTGAGGTAATTGACTGTGTGGATGACTGTTGCAAGGATGCCATTGACTTGACTACCATCGATAGACGCAACTCGGGGAAAGTATGTCTCCACTAGTGACCACACTGACACAGTGACACGCTAATGTAGATGGAGGTTGCAGATCCAGGAGGAGAGAATGTCGAGACTCAGATAGTCTTTGTTGTTATTTATTCAAAGCTGAATCAGAGTCGCACACAGCCTTGGACATCAAAGGCACAGTCTCACATAAGGAACACACTGTTTTTTAGGATTGAAACAATGGCTATCTTATCTGTGAGGTCAAAGGACGAGAACCAATAAATCTTTTGTTGATGATTTTTGTAATTTTGCTTTGTAGACATTCTGCCCTTTTGCAGGCTTATCTCAGGATCTGTTGGCTAGCCAGTCAGGCTTTGAGTGAGCCTGTGTGTGTATTGTCCAATGGCAGCATAGCACTGAGTTAGATGGATGAAAGAATGCATAGCTAATCAGAATTATCAGTCTCTCTTCTCCAGCTTTCTCATGCCCTACTTGTTATTATGCCGGATGCAAAGAGCTGACCCTCAACATGCCACAGAACTTGGATTATCCCCTCGGGGGTCGACAACTCCAATTTACTGCCTTTTCTAAAACTCCTCTGCCCTGCTAAGAGGCCTGTATGGGGATAGCAAGTGTCAGAATGGACCCATAATTGAAAGAGGGAGAGTTGACTGCTTGTTTGTTATCAAGGAACACCAGCAATTGGAGAGGGCATCAGAGACAAGGCAGGGGTGAGGACAAGTGCGGGAGAGAGGTGGCTGTTTTGTTGTTCCACACTTCTCTGCTGTCAACTAGTGCTGATAAGCAGAAAAACAGGAGTTGGTGCTGCTTTTTTCAGAGCACCTTTCAAGATAGTCCTGTTTCCTCAATAAAATATACTTTAATTAATCTTTACGTCTGTTGTTTTTCATTGTGGACAAAAAATATATATCGTTACTGTCTGTTAAGTGTCCTAATTAAAGTAGTTTCAAAACAAGCAACAAGTAAATGTCTGAAACCAGAATTTTGTATTATATTAAAAACACAGAAGCGTGTTAAGATCATTATAGCTGCCATTGTTGTTTGTCACACGATGAAGTGGAGAATTTGATTTAGTCCCTGTTCACCTGCAGGGTTGGGCTTTGTGTATGGTGAGGGTGGGAAGGTTCTGATATTTTTTGTTGACTACTTCATTGAACACATTTACCTGGAATAATTTAGAAAATTTGCTTTTTTGTCACAATTGTTTTAAGTTCAATAATGAACACAAGAACTCTGTTGGGCAAGTAATTTTAGTTAACATTTGAGTGTGTAAAACAATGGACATGCCTCAGCTTCTCCAGCGTCAAATCAACCAGTCAGTCAATCAACTTTCATATTAAGGCTCATTTAAAAGCAAAAATTACAAGAAGCAAAGCTACGTGCCCAGCTAGTCACAATTATTTCATAAGGACCTGGCTACAGCATAACATACTTACACTGGTATAGGTTAAATTCATATTCATGAGACTGACATAGAGGGTGAATGATACAAATCTGCAGGACCCTTGACTGCATCTGTACATTGACTTGTCATGGTAACTAGACTTTTTTTAGATTATTGATTCTGTTTTACTTTTTTTAATTTTCGCAAAATAACTGGTGGAGCAGATTAAGATGATAAAGAGAATTCTGGAAAACAGGAATACTGAATACTGAAAAGCATGAGCATCATTGTTTTGTAGCATGTCTGGCTCCTCATCACATACTTTAGATTAGAAGAATTAATTCTGATCTCTGCTTATACTTATCCAGATGTTGTTTTAACCATGCACAAATCAAGTGGAGGATTTTTTTTCTTAAAAGAATATTAACTAAAGAGATGTCACAGTAGTAATCACATCTGGAAGAATACAACAACCTGTCCCTTTTATGCGATAACTTGAAGCCACAGAGAACAAATTATTTTGACAACCAGAGTGTACGTTTGCACAAGTGAAATCAGTTAAATCGTCTTTGGTAATAAAACTCACATTTGGAGAGAATCAAAGAGAGTCTACAGAGAGAAAAGGAGAGGAGAATTTAGAGCTAATCTTGAAGCCGTAATGATAGTGATTGCCGGTGGCCAAACACACATAGAGCTCTCTGTGTTCGCAGCAAAGAGAGGATAATAGTAAGGAGAATTATTAGACAGATCCTTGCAGTCTGCATTTGAGTCAATTCTTCAGGCTTATTACACACTGCAGGGGGATTTTACCAAGTAATACTGCATTACTTGAATTAAAGGGTTACAGTAATTACTTACACCTATCAAATAAAGGCATTAGGACAGCAAAACACAAGCTGTGAACACTCTTTCATCCTGAGTGTCTCCTCCTTCCCCACGTCTTCGCTTTCTTTCTTCCTCGCAGCCATCTCCTAATGCTTCCATGCACTCCTCTCATCCCGCCCCACTCCTTTTTCCTCTCCTCGCCCCGTCTGGCTGTGTCTTTCCTCTCCTCCTTATCAGGGCAGTGGCGGCTGCCTAGGTAATGAGGATCAGTGTTGTTTTAAACATGAAATTGTGAGGGGGGCCCTGGCAGGGTGAAATCAATAAGAGCCATTACCTCTCCTCTCTAATGATGCCGCCACCCCCTCCTCTCGTCTCTGCGCACACCACCCCTTGTCTCAGCCCATTTCTACTCGCTATCCGATATCGGATGGGAGGAGGTTATGAATTATCGAATCCCAAGGGCAATGTGCCACACCGCCAATTACCTGGTGAAAAATGACCCTTCCTTATATGTAAGTGTGTGTGTGCGTGTGCAGGTGTAAGGCAGGCGAAGAGTTTGACACGGACCGGCTGGTGTCACACTTGTAGACAGCTATACTTCTTCTGTCTGACTCTATGCCTCACACACTGACATATAAGTACAGACATATACACACTCGTGCATGATTGATCATAACCCTGATTTCCAGCTTTGATTTTTTTTTCTAGAGGCTGCATTGATGCAACAAATGATCCATCAGTTTTAGAGGACTGCAAATCTTTTTGTTATTAAACACCAAGAAAAACCTCTTCTTATTGTTGGTGATTGGCGTTGCATAACACATTAACGTTTCGGAAGACAATGGAGCAAAAGCAAAGCATGCCGTTGGACGCCAGCATTTCTGAGCCATCTGAAAGCAGGACGTTTCTGCAGCACGAATAGCAGTTTCTTCGTTTTGCAAACCTCTGCAGTTTTAGTCGGTAGAAAAATATACAAAAGTGAATCTTTTGAATAGTCTCCCATAAACATTATCAATGAGAGGAGGTTGTCAATTTGTCAAAGCGCCTCCAAGGGGTACTGGAGAAAGAGGCCGAACAAAAAAGGCAGAAAAATAATACCCTTCCCCGGTAATTATGTGGCCTGTAAAACTAGTGATTCATGTCCGGAGCTGAAAGTCAAAACCCGTCACGGAGTCAGCGTGCCATTGATTTAAAGTTGGCCAAATACAACCATCAAGACTGCAGTCAGTCCTTAGCTAAAGAAATAAACTAAATACGAGCTAATATTTAGACATCAGAATTTATTTTCCTTCTCAAGTTAGATATTATGTATAGAATTGTTCTATATACATATTAAAATAATAAAAATACAATTTTCTTTTGCAATAAAAATTTCTAGCCACCGATTGTTTTTTTTGTATTTTATTGGTATTTTGTGGTCAAAAAATATATTTTTTTGTCACAAATTAATATTTGCTTCAGACAACTTGGTTTTCTGTGGTCACTCAAATTTTTTTGGTCACCAATTTGTATTTTGTGGGCACAAATTTGTAATTTATTATTTCTTTTGGGGCACAAATTAATATTTCATAGTCATAAATTTGTATTTTGTAAACACAACTTGGTATTTTGTGGTCACAAAAAATGTTTTTATTCATAAATTTGTTTTTCGTGGCTACAAAATTGCATTTTATTAGTATTTTGTGAGCACAAGTTAGCATTTCATAGCCACAAATTAGTATTTTGTTCACACAAATTAGTGTTTTGTAGCTAGTAAAATTAGCATTTTATTAGTGTGTTTTGTGCAGTTAGTATTTATGGACTCAAAATGCTAATTTGAGCAAAGAAAATACTAATTTGATGCTACAAATTGCTATTTTGAGATGACATTTATTTATTTATTTATTGAACATCATGTCCAGAGCTCTGTAATATAGAGATACATCTAATTATTATATCACAGGCAAACTCACCTTTAGCAAAGAAAATCCGTTCTAGGCTACAATACAGCTAAATGTTCTAAAATGTATCAATTTTAGCCTCTGTATATTAACTATGCTCAAAGGTAAGTCCACTGATGTCTAACATTTGTCTGTATTGGTTTATTTGTTTAAAAAGTTCCCTTTTTTCAGCGATGCGTTCTTCCCAGTGACGTCCAAATAAAACATTAATATGAGCATGATGTTGACACTAGGAGCCGTGACAAACATTTAACATATTTTACGGTGACGTTTAAATTTCATTAGGTATGGTATACTGTACCAACATCTCTGCTTTTTCTGTCCATTCATCGAGAGAAACAACAAAGGATGATCATTTTGTGAGCTTCATGCTGCTTTGAACACATATTCTGCCAGCTGTCAGCCTGCTTCCACAAACGTTCCTGTCTGAATTCTTGCTCAAAAAAAGAGCTGTCACTAGAATTTTCTTCTTTTTAAAGCTTTTGGATCCTTTGTATGATATCTTTGTTATTATCAGGAAAGATGTATTGTCAAGCAAACTTATGACACCCCTAGAGGGTGTCAAAGAGGGCCTGGGGCAGGTTATTTTAAAATGTTTTGTTGGGGATTTCTGGTCTAGATAAGATAACATTCTGAATGATTTTTGTATATATTGTAGCAGCAGGTATGTTCTTGTTTACATACACATTTTAGTACATGTTATTCTTCAAAATCCAAAGGGCTCATCCATTAATTTATCAATTCATCCCTCCATGGCATAAAGCAATCTGTCTTTTTACACATTTTCTCACTTTTCTCCCTATCTATGTTCTTGATCTCATGCAGCATTATTTCCAGTAAGCATTTGACTATGAAGATAAGTTACCTTTAATTGGTAGTTTTAGAAAGAAGCTTTGAAGTGTGCTTTCCAAGAGGATAAAGCTCCAGGGAAACACTAGTTACATATTGTAAGACATTAAAGACAACTCCCAATCCAGACAGTCTCCAGTCGTTCTAACAGGAAGTCCTTCTCCGACAGTTCTGTAGGACTTTCAATATTCTAAATGTTGCTAAAGGCATTTGTTTCACAGGGTTACAGTGTAATCAAGAAGTGGAGAATGCAAGGATGATTGCTACACTTATGAGGATAATGTAGATCTTTCGGGGGTGGGGGGGGGGTGTAGTGGTATGGGTTACATCTCCCTTATTGGAAAAAGGAGCCTCGTCACTAAAGATGATGTCAGTGCACTGAGATATCAAGATTTTGCAGCTTTAGTGATGATTTCATATTTTCCCAGCTTAACATTTAACTCTGATTTCCAAGAGAACATTACTCACTCCTTCAGAGCCAGATTTAACAGTCCACTGCCAGAATATACAAATAGGGAGAGAATGGAGTGAAGTCAGCAGTCCTCCTGACCTCTGTTCTAAACTGATCATCATGGGGAGGAGGCGGTTTATGCTGGGGTCCAACAGAACCATACTGGCTGGTTGAAGAATAGGACGCCAAAGAAGTGAGTGAAAAAGTTAGTTTTTGACATTCTACTGATGAACAAAAAAACTGAGTAAAAAAATGTGAAGCTGCCTTCCAATTCAGAATAAATGAGCGGCCTCTAGTCACACGCAAGATGGGACCAGACACAATCTGTAGTCGGAAGCTGCATTTTTGCAACTTTTTGTCGGAAATTTCCAAAACTTTAGAAAACCCTTTCAGAAAGATATTTTAAAAAAGTTTTAGAACTAGCAGCTTTTAAGCTTTTAAATGTGAATAAACTGTAACTGTCTTGACGTTTAGTGTGGAAGACGAGCTTCAAATGGGACAGAGAACGTTAATGTCTTATTTCTTTCAAGTCAATATTAACAAGTATTCAAACTTGCTTAACTACACCCGTTTACCTTCAGAGAAAAAGCTGGTGAAATGCTGTTTTTCACTGTGGATCAGCTGATCAGAGCCGGTGAAATGCTGTTTTTTCTCTGTGACAGAGAATGTTACCGAGGAAAAAACGGCAAAAAAAAAGAGTTGAAAAAAGAGAGAAGAAGTGAAAAAAAAAGGTCAAATCTTAAAAAGTGGACGAGGACGTCCGGCCTATGATTATGTTTTTTTGCAGCCAGCTCCGGCAGGGGGAAGGACTTCCGCCTATTCATTTTCGAGCGCAATATTTTTCCTCTGCGGCCAGATTCTCTGGAAATAAATTGGTGGCTATGGTGAAATATTTGACTGCAATTTGTTTTCTCAAATTTTAACAACAGAATGGGCTGTTACACAAAGGAAGTTAGGCAAATTCATCAACTATATTTCTTACAAATATGGTGACATTATATATTATATATTTTTTGTCACAAATTAATATTTAGTCCAGACAACTTAGTATTCTGTGGTCGCTCAAAATTTTTGGGGTTACAAATTTGTATTTTGTAGGCACAAATTTGAAATTTATTAGTTCTTTTGGGGAACAAATTAATATTTCATAGTCACAAATTTGTATTTTGAAAACACAACTTGTTATTTTGTGGTCACAAAAAATGTTTTTTGTTCATAAATTTGTTTTTTGTAGCTACAAAATTGCATTTTATTAGTATTTAGTGAGCACAAATTAGCATTTATTAGCCACAAATTGGTATTTTGTGGTAACACCAAATTTTTTCAGGTAAAAATGAGTATTTTGAGGGCACACATTTGTTTTTTATTGGTATTTTGTGGCCACAAATTAGTATTTTGTCCACACAAATTAATGTTTTGTGGCTACAAATTTGCATTTTATTAGTATTTTTTGTGCACAAATTAGTATTTTGTGGACTCAAAGTGCTAATTTGAGCACAGAAAATACTTATTTGATGCTACAAATTGTTATTTTGAGGCAACATTTATTTCTATCTGTCAAGGGCTCAATATGGTGACATTTAAAAGTAAAAGAAAACTGCAGAGAACACATTTTCAAGATTTACAATTTTTTCAATCAATATCTTTTGAATGATTTAAAATAGAAAAAAAACAACTTACTCAAACTGAATTTAAAACTATAACTGATCCAGTAATCAGCAAAATGCCTCTGATAGAAATGTGTAAACAGAAAATCAACAAAATGTTATTTCTTAATTTATGGCTTCATTGTTTAACAAATTCCATAATTCATTGAGGTGACATAGCAGACAGATGGAAAAAAATATGTCTAAAGATATTCCTGGAAAAAAAAAAAAACATCATATAAAACACAATTGTAAAAAATTACACTCAATCTTGGAAAATTACTGAGCATAGAAGGAGGTGACGCCTAATAGAAAACAACTGAGATAATAGGTGTGACTCACAGACAGGAAGACGTGTAAATAAAATGTATGATGAAGACGTGGTCATAATAAAACAAGGAAATTACAGATTTGAAGTAAACTTATTCAAAAAACAATACTAAAGATATATTGTGTAGGGAAACATCCAGGAGTTAAACATCAGAGTTAAAGCAAAATATCAAACACTTTGTGATTTGAACTGATTGTGACATTTTGTTCCCTGGAAGTTCTTTAATGTGTGAGATATTGAAAAGTCAAGTTGATTTAAAATTTCACATCATTTATTTTGTGGTCAATACCAAATAATGATATTTGCCTGCAACAGACACAGACATGTAATCTTTAAAAGAGATGTGAGGTAATTAGTGACAAAAGGGGCTGATTTAAATCAGCTGTTCACTTACATGGTTGCTGTTGGAGAATGGGTAAGTGTCTTACTCTATTTACTTGCATAAACTCCCTTTTTATTGTGTCACACTTTTATTTTTAAGTTTCATGATGGGGTCAAAACAGAAGAAAACAAAAAGAAGGAAATATTTTGAATAGTAAGGTATAATTTATCAATGTGATGCTGATTTTTTATTTTTAGAACAAAGTTTCAATTTTCAATTCACAAATTACATCCCTCATTTACAAGCATTGAATCCAAAGATCACACAGACAAAATCAAACACATCTTCCTTCTTCTGTTAATGGATTTAACTAGCCTGTTTGCAAACCACACGGCTCCAAAAACGTCACTAAGATGAGGTCAATTAGCTTTATTTATTGAATCAATACATTGTTAACTCAAGTCAACTCTTTCAGGTCTTTCCACTTTTCCTAATGGCTCACTGCACCCTTAGCAGTTACTCTCACTTGTGTGATTCTTGGAAAATAACTTAGTTTTGTGTAGTGGGATGAATGTGAATTTGATGCCTTCTGTGTGGCGCCCATCCAAGGTTGTTCCTACAACATGTTGTCTTTTGAGATTCATTGCCTTAAGCAGCAATGATGCGCTCTCAGCAAGACACGCCAAGAGTGCTGGCATGTAGCCCAAACGAGGGGCAAGAAAAAGGGGAAGGGAAGAGATGGTGCAGCCGGATCCCTTGATGCTGTTTTTGTCTGAATAATGCATTCTTTTGAACTGAAAGTGCTAAGCAATTACCGAGTATTTTGATGCCGTTTACTCACAAAAACAAAAAACTGTAATGTTTTTGAGTCACTGTTTCCTAAACGGCTAAAGTATGCATTGGTTATTTGGCAAAAAGTCAGAAATAGAAGTTTCTTCAAACTTTACAGCAAGTGACAGAATTATTGATCAACTCCCTAAATCAACATCTTGGGCTTGCACCTTCTTGATGATGCTTGAAATCCTTAAGGTTTAATATTAGCAATATTTTTGTCATCATTCAAGTAGAATTCACCACTCGTGAAATTAAAATGCTTAAGTTCTGCTGCAGGAGCTAATCCCAAGAGCTAATCTAATGGCTAGTCTTTTTTTAAAACTGGCTTACCCATTCAGCTCTGCTTGACACTCACTATGCATCTTTTTCATCCTCCTTCACATCGGGCACCATCTGGAGTCCATAATTGGAATAAAGTTACCTAGACATGAGGTTGCACTCCCACACTGAATCGCTAATACTGACAGCTAATGCTAAACACTCCTGAACCCTTGATCAAACTCCATTCAGCTTCTCTTTCTCTTTAAAGTCTCTTAACTGTCCTTGTCTTGATGCAGCTCTCACTAGTAAATTAGGTTGAAGTCTTTGGCCTTCTGCAGAATGGATGGACACGCGAAAGGAAGGTTTTTTGGCTCTAATTGCCAGCATTCTTCTGTGAACATGCTGGCAGCAAAACAAAATAAGAAACGAGTTTCAGAGTTTCATTCAGCGCAGGCCTTTGATCAGAGCATGTCATCTTGGGCTGCACCTGTGGACTCTGAGCCGAGCAGCAGTTAGAAGGCTGTGTGAGTGCAAGTGTTAAGGGGAGAACTAGCAAATTAGAAACCCAAAAAGCGAATCAGTTTTAGACCAAGCTGAGTAGAAAGTGACTCCACACTGTCCTGTGTCGTTGGGACGTTCAAGACCGTTGATTAAAATAGAACCAATAAAGCGAGTTCTGCAACACTGTTTCATACCAAGTTCTAATCTTTCTTTATTTTGTATATGCACTTTTTTTAAAAATAAGTGCAGGAGGACGACAAGGTTAATGCTGGAAAATGAATTACCATAGTATTTAGAGACAGCCAAAACTAATATACTGCAGAATCTAGGTTTGAAGAAACCCTTAAAGTCCCACTACAACCGTCTTTTGAGTTCTATTAAAATTGTTCCCAGTGGTCTTTTAATTATGATTGTGCCGTTTTAAACAAAGTAAAAAAAAACGTTCATTATCTGGAGCTTATCACCAATCCGAATTCTTCCCTTCTCCCTAGCCCTTCAGTTAGCCCTCCAAACGGAGAGTCATGAAAAAACTGTCTCATATTTCGGACATCACTTTCATCAATTACATCACCAATAGTCGCCGGTCCGCTAGCTATAGCGCGAAGCTTCCTGCGGTTGAATATACAGCAGTTTTATAACTTCAAAAAATAATTACTTACATTTAAATGTAAACATCTGGAGATAAGAGCGCACCCATGTGAAGAAAAGTGGGAGGACCCTGTATTCCTCCGTTTGGAGGGTCAGATTTAAAAAATACATTTCCTGGACACACTTACACTTAAAGTCTCCCTTCAAACGGAGGGAAAGGGAGGACTAGGGAGAAGCGAAGAATTTGGATTGGGCAATAGTTTAGTGCTAGGGAATATGATGATACATATCATGTGGGCGACAAAAAAGTGTATTTCTTGCCATTTCTCTTTTATTGTTTTTATTTGTTTATTTTTATTGTTGAACTTTTCTGCAAAAATGTGTTTTCCTACTAAGAAACTTGAAACTGTTGTGCACTTTTAAAAAATGTTTCTCATTTGTAATGATTCAGTTAGATGTAACAACATTTTTGTCAATTTTTTCAGAAAATAACTTTAAATATTCTTAGCTGTGTTATGTCGTGATATATATATAACATTATTGTGATATAAAATAATTTATCTTGTGATATACAATTTTTTCCACTTCACACAGCACTAGTTTCTACAGAGTGTCAATAGTTCATTAGAAATTCGTCTGAGCACCGGACTGTTGGTGCAGAGGAAGCCTGCCCCTACTTCCCGGCATCCATCTGTTTACACACTTACAGCCCCAACCTAACATTACCGGTGCATCAAAGATATATAATATCAGAGCCATCCTGACGTACAGTTTTGTGTCGGATGTCAACTTAAACAAGGAAAACAAAGACGTGGATGTATTTGTCTGGACGTTGTTTGCTGTTGTAGCTACACCTTTAAGTTTATTCAACTTCATTTTTTCATCTGCTCCTGATTCACAGATATTTCTATAAGGAAATACTTAGAAAATGTAAATATAAGCTTTATTTTCTTTAGATCATGAGGTAAAATGCCACAAGAACATGTTAAAATCACAGTTTCTATCTTTAAACTCAAAGGACTGCACCCTGAACTATTCTACATGACATGCGGAGGATGGTCATTTTTACTTTATCAAGAGTAAAAACTAATGGCATCAAAAATACTGTTCTGTACAGAGGCATGTCATATTGCAATTCATTAACAAAAGATTTTTCACAGTCAAATAGCAATTATTTTTAAATCGTACTTACCTGAATTGAAATAAACATTTATTGACAATGTGGAACAATGTGTGTGTGTGTGTGTGTGTGGGTAGGCAAGGATCACCTTCCTTTTTGTGAAGAATATTTATTTTACATATTTGCACATGCTAAAACTTGCATGTATGTCTATAAATGTAAAAGGTTTGTAGAAATGTCTGGACCCCAGGAATAATTGCAGCTGCTTGGTACAACTAATAGGGATTTGTATAAAATGAAGACAAAAGTATAGACAAATCCTTTTTTATGAGGCAAAATAATGTATTTGTTTACACTAACTAGGGAAAAAAGAATGGTTTAAGCACTTATAACACACTTTTATTCCTTTCATGGTTGAATCCACATATTTGCTGGAGCTGTTTGATATTGGAGAGGTTGTTTCCTTCTATCCGGCAGCACAAAGAGGAGCTGCTCAGTGATAAAGCATGAGGCCACAGATACAAAGACCCTTTATACTCACTGATTTCAGTGACTTCACTCCATCTCCACATGCACGCATATACAGTCTGCGCACGCCAGACAAGCAGACAAGTCACTGTATGATGATGAGCTGAAACACGCCCTCCTGTGGCCTCAGTGGGAACTCGCAAGAGTGACTTGATTGTGAGTGGTGACCGAGAAGGCGTTAAATCCCAGAAGACAGCCAGAGGGTGGGGTGGGGGTGGAGGGGAGGGTGTCCTCCTCTGTGATTGGGGGCACTCCCAGAGGTTTTGGAGGTTTGTGATTTAAACTAAAACTTTTCGTGGTCTTTCCTCTTCCAGCTGGAATTTGATTGGACTTTTGAGAACTACATCAAAGAAAACAAACAAGTGACAAAGTGCGCTTCTTTAGCTTCTAAAGCCACTCTTTATCGCCCACAAAATGCCCATTTGGGGTGTCTGAGTGTGGAACAAAAGAGAAAAAAAGAGCAATGATGGTCTTTTGACAACCTGTTCGGTTTGGAGCTGAGTCTGGAGCGCATCTCTGTGCGAGCCTCTATCCTCCGTCCCTCCCTCTCTGCATCCCTTCCTCCCTCTCTCTGCTCACAGACAGGGTCTGTCGTTCTTAGTCTGCGCACATTCTACTTGGCCAGCGTCTCCCGGAGTCCACAGACACAGCGCTGATTGAACGAGCGGAGGGGAGCGCATGATTTAGAGGGGTTTCATGAGAGAGCGAGAGGCACTAAACCCATTTCAGCCACGCCTTTCATCGTGAATAACCCACAAAGGGGGAGTCACGGTGGAGGAATCTTCTCAAGTAGACTTGATTGAGTTTTTCTAAGGAGGTAGTGATTTTATTCTGGCAGCAGAGACTCTTTGGGATTGAGCTGCAGTGATTTTACGCTCCATCCAGTTTCAAATCAAACTTTACGCGGACATTGTTTCAGAAATGTTTTGAAGTTGGCAAGGACTCATCGTGGCACTCCTCGGGATTTTTAAAATTGTATTTGATTGCTCACCGGAAGAGGATATATAACTTTTTAAAAACGGGTTTATTTTTTCTGTTTGGAGAGGTGCGGAACGAAGCAATCATCTGCGCCGAGCAGGACTGCGCGCACCACGGCGCAGCACGCAGGCTTAAAGGACGGCAGCATCAAGGTCTAGGTATAGTAATAATACATTTACTTACAAAATATTTAACACATTTTTTTGTATTTCCGTCAGAGACAAATTTACATGCGCACACTGAGTGCGCGCAAAGACGCATTCTCATCCCCAATAAAGTTGATCCTCCAGATGACAAACCCCAATTTTCAGAGGGTTCTTACTTGTCTCTATCTAACTATAGAAAACTTTTCAGACATTTGCAGTGATTTGAAAACAATAGGGCTATTTGTTCGTTTTTACACTGATTGATTTTTCCTTCCTCCCCGGATGCGTCATCCAGAAAAGGCGCGCGCTTTCAGACTACATTTAAAAGATTGTTGGACTTCAGAGGAAATCCTCATATTGACTCACACAAGAGTTCCATTATCTGCAGGCTGCTGCTGCATGTCTATTCTTCAGTGAGCTCAAATGACAAAAAACTAGTAAAAAAAAATCAAAGTGGATAAAAGTTGACTCAAATTTGATTTATTTATAGGAAAAGCTTTGATTTTTTTTTACTTTTCCAGAAGTTTACTTGCCATCCTACACTTGCTTTGAAGACAAGTTCTTGCATTTGCAAGTATCTTGGGTGACCCCAATAATCGACCTCTAATCTGAGTGTTCTCACTGCACCTATCTGCCCCTGTGCTTTAGTGCAAGGAGACACCAGGGCATTCCTCTACAGTCCTTTCCAATCTCTAATTCACTAACACACAACATGGCTTGTAAGCTTTGTGTAATCCACGATGTTGTGATTGAATTACCCGCCCTTTTAAATTGATTGAAGCAGTGCAAGCGCTGTTGTGGAGCTTAAATTGCTCTGTAATATTATTTTCACGGATAACAGGGCTTGAACGGAACGGTTGCGCACGAAAATAAAAACCAATATAATACACGCTCTTTCTTTATTTATTTGATTTATGTTCAAAGTGAAATCACTCAGCCCTTGCTTCACCTCCACATCCCTTCCTTCTCAGGTTATGACTGAGCTGAGCTGAACATGGAGATTTTTTGGATTTTGATACTTTCCGGTGTCTGTCCTCTCGTTACCGGCCAAGGGGTTTACGGTAAGACCCCTGTACACCGCCTCACCAACACTTGTACTGCTTCATAAGCTGGATCTGATAGAGTTAGAATATTGCAGTCATAGTTGAGGAATTCCCCATGTTCAATATTTTCATTATCTGTAAAATTCAGGGGATTACCTGCCATTCAGAACAGTAAAATGTGTTATAAGTAAAAGAATATATCTGTAATTGTCACAATCAACTAGTTTTGCTTTGTTTTAAATAAAAAGTAGGATTAGGTGGTGCTTTATGATATATTTTTTTGTATATTTTTTTATAGTTGGTAAGAATTTGAATGGAACACTGCATTTCTCACCAATACGAGTGCACACAGAATCAGTCACGCTCAAAAAACACTTTTCCCAGTTCAACAAGAGGATAAGAGCGACAGAGATCTCTAACATGCGTCTCTTCTCTGTCAGGTCAAACAGGACCGTCACTCCCAGCTTTTCAGGATAAAGCTGAGATTTGTACAATTCTTTCCACTACCGTCTCACTGTATCATAGGAGCTCAGTTTCTTCTCTAAATGTGTCTGGCCGTTCAGGCATCCCTCTGTCCCTCCGGGCGAGGCAAACGCGAACTGATCTGTCAGCTCTGATACTTTGAATTTGACAATCTTAGGCATGTGGCAGCCATCGAACGAGCTCTGTTTAGTCAGAGCTGCACTGCACAGAGTGTGGCTGTCATATGTGGTCCTGCAGCCCGCCGTCACACCGAGAAATGCTGACAGTCTGTCATTCGCCCATGCATATAGACTGATGTAAAAGTCTCTTGCTAACTAATTGGGCTTGTACTACTTTTATGCTTCACACGGCGGCTGACGTGTCAGTATGAGTGTAAACCGAATCCATCTTTCTACACCAGATTGCGTCTTTATGTCAAGCATGACATTGCTCTTTTTTCCAAACATAATTTAAGTTTTTTTTAATCCCATCATTGAAACTTTTCAATTTGATGCTTCACTATAAAAGTATCTTGAGGTTAGTTTGATAAAATCCGCAGCAGATCTATCAGAAATTGAACTGCAATTCTGAAAAGTCACAATATGAAGTTTTAAATTAAAGATTGTAAGTTAAGGTACCACCTACTTACACTTTCAGTTTCATTACATGTCTCTCACAAAGCTACATTTTTCAAAATGTGGAGATTTATTAGACTTTCTGGGTCTCTGAAATATCTTTTTTAGAACTACTTTCTTTGGATTCCTTAAGGACAATTCAGGGTTTGCCACAGAACATGTGTGCCTCATGGGTGTTGTCACAAATGTGCATTGAGGCGAATCAGATGTGAAGCGACTGAGTGCCAGTCGTAAAGGCTGCAGCGATGACTGGATGCTTTGCCTACTGTGCAACTGCAGCCTTTCGGTCACCTTTGAGGGAGCTTCAAGGCTCATAGAGGAGAGGGGGGGGGTTCCTGGGCAGCATTCACCGGTACCGTGCTCTCAGGTGGTGCTCAACAGTTCATACCTGTGAAACAACTGTTTCACGCAGGTGGAAATCATCTCTGAAAAAGAGACAAAACTGTCACGCCGCTTGCACAGCTGCAGCAAACGGCACGAGTCAGGAGGAGTGCAGGGAGAGCCAAGTTTTACATGTTGTATGCAGATAAGCAGAAAATGGATTTCATCGCTTTGGAATTGTTTAGCACTTCCTCCAACAGACAGATGCGGCTCACCGTCCGTCGGGAGCCGAATGTTGAAGTCGGCTTGATTGATGTCGGCAGTTTGGACGGCTGCGAGGTTCATTTACTGTTGCCTCCTTTGGGGTGCGTTGGCTTCCGTGTGTTTTTGTCAGCCTGCGACTGTGGGAACCTGTGCATGCAGGTGTTTACGCATCGGAGTGGGTGAAGTGAGGCAGCCTATAGACCTCAGAATCTGTGTGTGCATAGATTTGTACAAGCTGGAGGGAGACGTGTGAGTGTGTGTCTGCGGCAGACACACTTTTCTTCCCTTTGCAACAGTTTGCTGGCTCAGCAGGGACTTTTGGATCGGTCTCCGTTTCTCTTGCAGCAGTTCAGTATCGATTTCACTTCTGTGAATTCTGATAGGTTGTCAAAAAGCTTTTAACACCTTGCTGTCTGATTGCAAACAAACACAGAGGAAATGTGAAGCTGCATTTCGAGGAAAAATTCTGAAATATCGACTGCTACTTTTTTCTATCTTCGAAGGCCAGCATTTTGTAAGTGTCCGTTATTGGAGTCTTCAGCTTTCTACTATTTTCTTCTACATCAGTTTCGGTTGTGAACGTGCTGTTTTCTACTCGCGTTTCAGGCATGATGTGACATTCACACAACTGCCACACAGACAGGGGTGAGGGGGATTCAGAAAGTTTCGGCATCAGAGGATGTTCCTTCATTGTGGAGAAAGTTCTACAGCAGCTGCAGCTGAGGCAAAAGAACCAGAAGAACTTTTGAGATTTTTTTTTTTTCATTTTTTGAACATTTATCCATCTATCTTGCTGCAGGTGGAAATGGAACTCATAAGTGACACACAAGCTTCTTGTGAATTTCTTGTGGGATCCTTAATTTTCCTCGTTTGGCAGTTTTTAGGAAAAAACTAAATTGACAAACGTAACCCTTTAACACCAGAGCTCCAGTGTTTATATTCTTTGATTTACTGTAATTTCTTAATTGCTAACACGATCAACGTAATTCCAGCAGGTTCTGAATTCTCTCCTTCAGAATCTGCTGGAGTTACTTTGATCATTGTAACGATTGAAAAGTTACATTATGTTAACGATTTTATGTTTAAGCGTCACCAGCAACCCCACAGGTGTTAAAGGGTTAACAAGTAAACACGAAAAACACAGCAGTGATACCTAAATTGACAAAAGAAAAATGTCATTTCACTGCTTCATTTCTTTACAATCATTTTTCCATCGTGCCGTTTTAAATAAAGTTTTGACATGACTTAAGAAACGTTTCAACATTTTACACAATACAATTAATTGAAATAAAGAAATTCTACCAAATGCACACATGTTCCTGAAGCCTTCAGAAGCGACATTCTCAAATTTCACTGTTTAAGACACCTGTCGAAACAAACAAACAAAAAAAAAAACATAAAGCTTTCTTGGTTTAAACTTGAACCACTGTTCAAAACATATGGTACATCATCCGGCTCTGATAATTCCATATACAGAAAACAAGAAATTCTAGTCCAGTCTACCCCTTTTTCAAAATTTTCACGGGATTTTCCCATAATTCTCTCTGCACAGTATGTGAAATTGGCGCTATCTGATTAGTAAAACTATGCCCTCTGCTGTCCAAAAGTGGAACATGCACAACTGCTCAGATACTCACATATTAATGCTGTTTCATTCTCACCATAAAGTCTAGTCACTAAAATCCACCTGTTACCACCCGCTTACATAAGCTCTGAAAAATATCACATGATCACATTTATAGTCGCAGTTAAGTGTTTGTATACTGATCAGTAAGAACTAGGAGCATATTCGCAACTTTTTCACTTTTCACTAAAGCTTTTCCAGAAGCTCACACAGCCCTCGGCAACATGTGTTCAAGCAACCATTTCCAATAAAAGGTTTATGTAAATGTGTGTACCCGAGTTACCACACATATTTTTAAGACCATTTTCAGGCACTACGTACAAAATTGTACGCACTCATTGAAAGCACGTTCAAACTTTGACCAATCAGAGACTCTGACTTGGTAGTGAAGTGAATTGATCATGAAGGAGAAATCTGTAAGTGCAATTCATGCCCGGCTGGAACTAAATAACAGCAAGTCTTTCATATATCGGAATAGAGCTGTGAAAGTAAGTGTGCAGCAAAATTTACAAGATCTTCACTGCTTTGACATTTCACAGTGAGTCTCTTCCTACTGTAGGTGGTGAACACCATTGGACAAACCCACATTTTGCATGTTCTTGAATGTGTGTCACATGTCCGGTGTAAACGTAGCATTATACTTTCTTCATGCCAACTGAAGACTGGATTAAAAAAGTGGGAACAAATCCAAAAATCTATTGCAAACATGAATGTTTGGATTATATTGCAAAAATGAGATATTCTCACATGTGATCAGACTTGAGTGAAATAGAATTTCCTATTTTACTTCTAGAACTGAGACTCAGCAGAGATGGCGTGAACCAGCAAAAAAAAAAAAAAAAAAAAGTGTCTCCATCTCTGCGTCACATCACAGCCGAGCTCAGACACCAAATTATTGATTGCTTTACAAAGTCACACAGAACCATTAACTGGTGCAGGAGAAGAAATCCAGACTGCATTAGCCAGCAGTATGCTGCTTTATTATGTGCTTGTTAACAGGAAATTTAATGAACTTAAATTAGACACTTTGCTTCACTGTATTTTTATTTTTTTTCCTACGATTTGAGCGGCGCGCTCACAGCAGCAGGAGAGACGAGTCCTTGCCACGAGCAACAGAACAAAGCAGAACAAGGAAGACAGAGAGGGGGAAAAAAGAAGTTTTCATGCGTCTAAATTGTTCACAAATTCAACAACACTTTGAAGATGCTGCCCAGGGAAAAATTAGAAGGCTTGGAACCTATTTCTCTGCTTTTCCTGATCATTGTATTCATGTTTTATTATAGAACAGAACTTTTTGCCGTCAGTGATAGAAAGTTCTGCAAGCACTTCATCTGAAAGTTCAGTCGAGTGTTTACTTCAAAAGTGCCAGACTGATTTCAGGTGGAAATGTTGACTCATTACTGTTTCTGTCTTATGCTTACAACTGCCCATGCAAAAAAGAAATGCTAAAAAGGAAAACTTTTACTTCTTAATCTGAAGTTTGAGATGAATAAATGGTATTTATTGAAAAATGAACAGAATCTCTAAGTTTTTAAGTTTTAATGGAGATGTTTCTTCTCCTCTTCTTCAAGAGGTTCTTTGAATTCTGAAATCCAGAGGTAGGGTTGCTTTAGTTTATACACTTCTAGGAACAAGGTGTTTAAAATACAACCCCTCATTCTATTGGTTGGTAGAATAATAAACCAACAAAAGGTCCAGGCAGATTTGGTCCCTTTTGGTCTTAGAAGGGCAGTCGGTAAAACTCCACATCCTTGTGTTCTCTTCAGTGTGAAACCAGTTTGTTTAGTTTCAAGACACTCTTTAAGAAAAACGAAGAATGTACCAGAGTCTAACTGTTCAATTAAGGAAAGGTTTGTCTTTTCTAAGAAAATTTGATTTGTTTTCGTCTTTCTCAAACCATTCTTTCAGGCTAAGACAGAGACTTCATTGTCCTCAAACCAGTTGCTTTTGTCCTTCAGGTGATGCTGTACTGCAGAATTTGGTCCGGTAAAGCTAATTGATATTGTCTCTTTTCCAACAGTGTCCGTCACTCTCACAAACGGTCAGACAGCTGGTTCCACGTGCAGCAGGTTTATTAGTTCAGACAGGAATGAAGCACAGTTGAAAGTCCACAAAGCTAAATCAGAGTCAGACTGGCAGGGGTCAATCACGAGGATGGTCCAGGCGAAGGTCAGAAAATAGAAGATCAGGTCCAGAATGAAACGCTCGGTAATGCAGGCAGGGCGGCACAAACAATACTTCGCATTGAGAGAGGCTCTGTGCAGTGTTTGAGTATCATGTGGGTGATTGCCAAATGAGAGTCAGCTTAGCGGCATCTGGGGATTGTTGGGAGATGTAGTATTTTCAGTACTCTGTCTGGAGATGGCTCCCGCTGGTGACCAGGGGGGGAGACAGAGCTCTGACTCCTGACTGTCACTCAGTGGATGGAGCAGTAGGCTCTATTTGTAATTTGAGATTTTGACCTTGAAGGAGAACCAGTTTCAGTGTTGAAAGGCTTGAAACAGACCAGAATTATACTTTGGCCAAAAGTTCTTGTGAGTTTCTTGGACAGTCCGGAGATGTTTGAGATCACAATGTTTCTCTTTCTGTGGCTCTTGTACGTAAATCGTTATCCTTTCTTGTGATATGGCTTTAAATGACACCTTTTTTCCTTATTTTTCCACCGTTTGCACACCGTTTGTCCACTTCTTGGACAAGTTTATGCAGCTGGATGATTCTACATGGAGACACTTCTCCTCTCCAATGATCATTGAACAGTCTAGAAAGACTATTTTCCTTAGTAAGAAACTTCAGAATTGAGAAAATCTTTTGAAGAATAGATGAAACATCTTCAATATAATCATGCTACTATAATGGAATCAACCTGGATGAATGAGACTCTACACAGACTAAACATGCCATTGTTACACCTGCCTCCTTAGTTGTGTTTGTGCCACAGCTTTTGCAGACCTGAGTGCTTCTTCCACCTTGGTTGTAGTCACACGGCTCTAAAGCTGGTGACCTAGAAAGAGATCGTTCCAGGTTTAACTGGTGTGGCCACCAGCTCCCATGTGACTTCAACTCTTCCTCGCCTCACATCAGCTCTTTCTGTTGGCGTCTCTTTTATGTCTCTCGCTACTGAGTTTATTTGGAATGCCGAATATTGCCCTTTTCTAATAAGCATCCATAATTTATCGTTGGCTCTGAGGCAGAGGAAGTGAAGAGGGGAGGGGAAGGCAGACAGTGATAAGAAGAGACTGGAGCATTAAGCTAGAGATGATGATAAACTCTCACCTCCCACAATCTGACACCCCCCGCACTCCTCCTGCTCTTTTACCTTTTTGCTGCATTTTTCTGGTCGCTGCACGCTTGCATGTGCTTCACAGGTGTGCTCTCGGGAGAGCGCATGCATACACAATACTCCTTAGTTCTTTTTAACATGAGTGATGAAAGTTCCAGTTTTTCTTTCTTTTACAGATTGGGTTCCTTATTCACAGATATGATCAGTAAAGCCATTAAATGAGCTTCTGTGACTCTTTTAGTTTCAAGTTCATCAAATAAAAGCATTTATACTGACTTTTTTTCTGGTTAATGGATTAATTAGTGAAAAAGTGTTTTTTTCCCCACATCTTTCCATCTCTTATCTTTGTCTTTAACTTTTATCCATTTCTCTTGGCACTTCAAACATCCCCTTTTGCCTCTATGATGCTTTCTTTACAGGCGTTCATGGTTTCTGCTCTAGTAAAGTTTATTAATTTGTGAAAAGTACGATTCCAAATGCTTGTTTTTGTTTGACGCCTGCTCAGCTCATTTTCTGGTCTCATTTAAAGCTAAGCTCTCATCTTTGTTTCAATTTCTCTTCCCTCTGAGCGCCAGACTAGATAATAAAGCCTGACATTGTTTCTATTAACTCACAGGTCAGCAGCTGAGCTAAAGACCTGTAGCCACAGAGAAATGGCAACACAGGCTTAGACCTGTTACCTGGAGAAAAGGATAAGAAAACTAAGACAATGTCTTAGGAGGTCTGATTTATCACCATGCTGCCCGCAGGACACTCTCCAAGCACAGGGTGAGCTCAAGGCAAAAGGTAAAATAAGGTAGTGTGGCCCATTACGGCCCCCCCAGTCAAGTGAGATGATAATTTGTCCTGAAAGCATCCAGCAGGCGTTTTTACAAGTTTCTGTTCTGATGTGTTTGAGTTGAAGCCCAACATACCAACCTATTAGTAGTTCTACCTCTGCATTCTAAATGGGGCGACGTCTAATTATTTCTATTTATTATTCTATATTTGTTTTAATTTTTGAGAGCTTAAAGAGGGATTACAGCATGTGCTGAAGTGTCTTTGCCAGGATGGGTAACTTTCCGTTGTTTCTGCTAGTTGCTTGGCAACTGTTCCTGGCAAAGAACTCTGTTTGGGCATATCCATGGAGTGAGCTAGACCTTCTGCACAGATCGGACAAAGTAATCTGATAAGGTCACTTTGAATTCAGGGAAATATACACAAAATAACTGACAACTAGGTGCCATCCATTGGGTGAAGTGCATTTATTAAATATGTCCAGCTGTGAAAGTGTGGCTGCAACGGCACTTTGTGTGCTTAAAAGCTGTGTTAGGCTCAGCATCTTGCATCATAAATTGAGTTATTTAATTTATTTAGTGCATAAAAATCTTTTCTGTCCTAAATAATGAAGATCTTGCAAGCTCAAGTTTTTTTTTTGTAACAACTGTAGCTGTTTTCATCATCTTGGTACATCACTTGATGCTTCTGAGGATGTTTGATTAATGGGATGGTATGTTGATACAGGGAAGCAACTTTTTACACATGGGAACCACTTTGTCGGCTTGTTTGGGCTGTTAGGGGAAACGTTTACTGAAAAGGGCCCATATCATGCTACTCTTGGCAATGAGTCGTTGTTGTTTCTGCAGTTTAGGTGCAAAAGGAACCACTTTTTTTAGAGCTGATGCTAAAATGAAAGCGTTTTGTTGAAAATGTTTTGCTAGAAGGGGCTGTTCCCCCACGTTCATACGTATGAAGTCATTCTCAGAGATTGGGAGCTTGTACTCAGAGAGTAGGGTCACAGAGGAATGCTAAGACATGCAAGAATGGAGCAAAATACTGCTTTAGGGGTGTTTTTTGTGAGGAATTAACATTATAATACACTCAAAAGCTCAAAAAAGTTGCTTTTGCATGTTATTGTTGCTCTTTTCTTCACTAGAAGGCAGAAATATGATCACCTACTATATTTTAGCTTACTACACTGGTTACCTTTTCATTTAAGAAATCTAAAAGAACCAAAAATAAAACTCAAACTTAGAGGGGGCTGTGCTTTGCTGTAGAAGCTCCAAAACTCTGGAACGATCTTCCAGTACATGTTAGAGAGTCTTCATCATTACTTGTTTTTAAGTAATCTCTTAAAACCATTTTTTAACATGCACAGTGAGGAGGTTCCCTCTCTTTCTTTCAATTCACCACATTTCCATTAATTCTCTTTCATGTGATGTTTGCAACATGTTTTGTTTTAACAATGTTACATTATAAGCATTTCCTTTTACACTTTTAACCTATTTTTGTCCCATTTTTGTGTTTTTATTCTGTCATTGTGCAGCACTTCTGGTCTGTAAGGTCAATTTAAGCGCTTTGTGAATAACATTTATTATATTATTAAATATATAGACTCTAAGGATGTCAGACATGTCAGGTCAGCACTCAAACTTTTATGAATCTTATTCTGCAGAGCACCTAAAAGATTTTTCCATGAAGTCAAAACCTTACTTGTTTTCATCTTTAAAGTGGTATGTGATGTGTGATTACATCATTGTAAACATCAGAAAATAGTTGAATGTTGACTTTTGTCAAGTCTACTGTGCATGGAAATGAATAATTTCTAGATTTAAAATAAGTATTTATTCTATAAGTGTTTAGATGATTTAACATCCATCAACATTACTTTTACAGTTACAGTAAATGCAATGTGGAATTGTCTGACCAAAATACACCATGACTGTGTAACCAGGGATTTTAACTCCCTATTTACTGATTGGCAAGTGGCTGCCCAACCCTATTAGCCATTACGCACTCGGTGTCCCCACAGCTCCACATCACTTTTTTTTTTCTTCCATCTTTGTTTTTTCAGCAGCCGAGATGTGTCCCTGCTTCTCCCTTTACTTCCCCTCTCTATAGTCGTGCACATACACATCTTTGGGGGTTACTTCTTTCCCCTGAAGGGCTGCTCGGTGTCCTTGTGGAAAATCAAAAATCTCGTCGAAGCCTGCCATTGATTTTCTTTCTAGAGCTTGTCAACTAAATATTATGTGCACTTTAAAACACGAATGGAGGCAAATGTTACTATAATGGATTGTGAGCATTTTTTTTCCTGTCAATCTTTTAGAATAAAGCCTCTTTGGCAGCTCACACTGCCACTGTTTTGAATGACAAAAACAGGCTGATAAACAGGTTTATTTTTAACATTTCCTATCATTCTTTTTATTCTTGACAGAAATTAATCTGATGAGAACATATGAATTGTTTAGCATCCCTGCAGCACAACTATGAAACTTTCTTTAAAGTTAGTGTCCATCATCTCCTGTCTCAGTATTTCCACTTATATTATGATGATGTCAGTCGTGCACAGAATTTTACACCTTGGATTACAGTTTAAAAGTAGAAGGTGCTACGATTATACTATGCACTCTGATCCTCCTTTTTTCCCCTTATTTTTCTTAAAGGATGCTAGAAGCACTCACTTTTTCTCTCTGACACAAACTTACCTCTCTTTGGATGAGAGAGGTCCAGAGCAGAGCAGGGCGATGTAAGTGCCTGTGGGTTGTAAAAAACTGTCAGGAAAACTTCACTTTTCTCCTCTGTACCCCTGTCACTCTGTCAGACATAATCAAGCACCTCTTACTGGCTCTGCTTCTGCAGGGAATACACTTGTGTGTGTGTGTGCTATGTATGTTTGTGTGCTTTTTCTTAAAAAAAAAAAAAAATACAACAAATTTGATTTTGCTAATAAACCAAAAATTGTGTTAGTAATCACAGGTATATTTATCCGTTTCTCTGTATTTGTGTGTACACTGCTTAAGCCCACTCTAGGGAATAAGGGGTATGTTTGTGAGTAAGTGTACTGTGTGTTTTCATGCATGGACATTGGAGAAAGGGAACATTTGGCATCTAACTTATTTATGAAGGCAACAGGACGGTTGTGAACAGTGGTGAGAACATGGCTTACATCAGAGACCGTCTGCCTCTTCCTGCACTTTTCTCACACTGTCACTTCCTTTCTCCTTCTCTGCTTTCCCTTGCCTTTAGCGTGCATCTCTTTCCTCGGCTGCAGCCTGCTAAACATTATCCTTTGATGCCGTGGACTGTTTTTGTCCTACATTTTACGGTCTTTCTTTTGTGGAAAAATGAGAAGACTTCAGTAAAACTTTAATACAATATTCTCAGACTTGTTCACACTTTTAAGAAGGTGTTAGCTCTGAGTTTGTTTTTTTTATTACTTTTTAAAAAGAGACTAAAAAATAAAAGAGGAGTACAGTGAAGTGCTTGAATGGAATGATTTTCGGATTTGTTTTCACAGTTTCAGAAATTTCTTTAGTTAATTTGGTGTGTTCAGCTTGGAAAATCTGAAAGAGTCGTAAGGGGGCCGCGGCAACATCATATCTAATTCTTTTGCCCAGATGGGTTCTTTACAAAACTCTTTTCAAAGCATCATGTCACTGACCAGGACGGGACTTAGAAAAATAAGCGACAAGCTAATAATTGCTAGGCATGTCCTGATCAGTTTTTTGGGGCTCGATCCGATTCCGAATCATTTGACTTCCAGTAACTGCAGATACAGAGTCCTGATCCGACACTTTTGTAGCACTTTTTAAAAATGAACACATTTAATAAACAGATACAGATTTTTCTCTGTTTTTATTTCATTAACATTATTTTATAATTTAACACGAGAACTTCTGTAGAGTAACTTAAACAAGTAAAAATAGTGTAATAACTGCCTAAAAAAGAGCCATTATCTAGTTAATGTTGGTGATAATTTGTCATGAGAGAAAGTTTTGTGACTTTAGCTTTAATATCTTTAAAACTATTGAAAATTTTTAACCAAAATTCTTATAATGGAGTTGTCAACCACGTTGTCAGTGATACAAATTTGATTAAAAAAATATGATCTTGAAAATGTGATTGTATTGATTGTCGCCTTTAGCTTGATAGATGTTTATTTAAAGTTGATAAATAGACATTAAAACCAGGGGCCGATATATTTTTTCTGGCTGATACCGATAACCAATATTTCACTGCAACTCTGCCTAATATTTGCCGAAACTGATATTTAAGTGAAAACAATGACTCCAAATTTAGAAGAAATTAACAACTTTTCTTTTACTATACAATCACATTATACCGGACCTTTTTAACATACAGCAAGGGATCTCATAGGAAGAAATTCCCCTTTAAAACTTTGAAAATATATGATAAAACATTGAGACCATTTAATAACTATTAGACGTAACTGTAAATCAGAAACTTTCCATTGCCAGGGATCTATTTAGAACAACATTTCTCTATCAAATATAAAATATACATGAAAACAGTCAGAGCAATTACTGACTATGACTGTAAACGAAAGCTTCCCAGTCCCAAGGATCTATTAGGAACAAGTATCCATGTCAAAAATAAAGTGTATCTGAAAACAGTCAGGACATTGTTGGTGGAGTTTTTTAGTATCAGTCTGATACAGATAAACTCAAATTATGCAAATATCAGCCGATACTCATGCTTGCACCGATATATCCCCCATTTGATTTGATTTACTGGTTTATTTCAAGCATTAAAGACAATACAACAAAAAGTCTTAGATATATCAAACTCAATAATTACTAAGAACTACCTCATACTTCCAAAACGATATGAAAAACATGGTAAAATCAAGGAGAAATACAGAATATGCTTAGCTTTGTAATTTAACAAATATTTAGTTTGTTAAAAAATTGTAAGATTTTTACTTATTTTTTTGTTTTATATAACAATATGTTGCTTCCATTTTAAAGTCTCATCAACAATAATCCCCAGATATCAAAATGTATGAACTCTTTCTATAATAACACCATTCCATTTCAAATTAAGGTTTGAAATTGATTTTTTGTTACTAAACAACATAAACTTCGCTCTAATACCATGAGATTGAAGTTTGGCAAATTATGCTTACATTTTGTATTGTGAAAACCTGAGGCTGCACTATGTGTTTTTTTTTTTTTTTTTTGGGCTCTAAGGAGTTCTTTTGGGTTTTTATGTATTCACTTGTGAAGCTGCTGAAAAGCACAACAAAACAACCACAACTGTGCCCAACTTATCTTTAACAGCAACAGGAAAACCACACTGGAATCTGTCTGACACACATCTGGCCTCAATAATTCAGCAATGCCTTCTGCTTGGAGAATTCACCCCCTCTCTTTTCCTTCTCTGCTCTCACTAAGCATTTTTCAAACTTTCTCTTTCCTAAGTAAAAAAAAAAAAAGTTCCCTTCTCTCTTTACTTAGTGTAGTTTAGAAAAAATGTCTTGACATTTGTAAAATGTGAGAAATGTTGGACTGCTGCTCTTACAGTTTCCCCACCTCTTCTGCAGCCGTCTCAGCTGGTTTAAAGGAGATGGGATAAAATGCGTTGAATCTGTTGAAAGTGGTCGTGTTTCTGCTGAAGCGATTCACCTGCTACGCATTCTGATCCCTCTCTCCTCCTCCCTCATTCTGTCATTACCCATCTACTAAACTTGTATCTCTCAAAAAATATGTTTCTGTCATTTTCCCTCTTTTCTCCCTCGTCTCGCCTCCGTCTAATCCTCTTTTCCTCCCCAACCATCCACATCTTTTAGCCTGTCAAATGATATTTACTCACTTCGCTTTCCATTCTCCTTACATTGTTAATCCATCTCTTGACCCAAACCCTTTTAGAAGATGTACAAAATGATCTCTTCCTTGACTCTTTTATCATGCGCCGTCCTTACTATCAATTTCTTTATTTATACCCCCCAAGAGGAAAAAAAAAAGTCCTGTCATCTTCTCACTATCATCCACCAGTTTGATGGCAAGCATCCTCCCACCTTTCCACTTACTGTATATATAGGGCATAGCACACACTGTCAATGAAAGCTGCAGAGAGGCTTTTTGGAAGAAGGGTGGAAGGCTGACACCTGGGAGCAGGGAGGCAGGCTGGGCTCAAGGCACCATGGGAAATGAGGACGGTGTAAAGGTGTATCTGCTGGGCGCTGGTGGAAGTGAGAAGAGGAGACCAGGAATAGCAAACGGGGAATAATGATTCATAGCAGCAAATAATGTCCTGAGAGATATTTGGCATATGGGGGTATTTTTGTTTAATTTGTTTTTATAAGAGTATGTGATGTTTTTCAATCATCATGTCTTATGTTCCTCTTTCAAAATCATTGAAATAATTAGCCTTTTGTTGAGACGTGAGCTTTAGAAGTTAGGTACAGTTTCTGTTCCTGTCAAATGTTGCAATATTTTGTTTGGTGATACTTTTATCAAATTTAAAATCCTCACAAGACCATATTTAATTGTTTTTCTATATATTTTATATTTTTTTCCCACCAAAACCTCAGACCGTTAGTTGGCAGCCTCTTTGAGCAGCTCTACTCTGTATTTTGTTCTAAAAATCATAAAATATTGATTGTTACATTTCTTAATTTACCAAAAAACAGCACCATCAATTTTTTTGGGTACCGGCCTTTATTACATGAGATGCAGTCGCAGAGCTTAATGTTGTGATCATTTTATTACAATTAAAGATGTATTAATGTTAGGGTACAGTTACGTCTGTCTTTATTGACCATCTTTCAACTTATACTTGTTCAGTTTAACCAAAATATTCAACATTCTGTACTCAGCATGACTTCAAAGCCCCTTTCAGGTTTATTACTCACAGCTTACACACACACATATATCTAAAGCAGGAAAAATAGTTCCATTAAACTGAGACGTCCCTGTCTTTCATCAAGATGCGGGAGATCTTAAATCAAGGAAATTCTTGCTGAATCAAGATTACAGAAGTGTATTGCATGAGGGCAGAAACTAATGAGACTTGCTATTTCTAGATGAATATATGAGAATATTATTGGAGCTCAATCATTAGCATGCCTGTGGCTCAGTGAGGACATGTCACCCTGGAAAAAGTCATTTATCTACACATTCTACATTTATGCAGAAAACACAGAGAAGCAGAGTGATATATCAGGTAAATGTCACACTTTTATTCAGAAAAATAAAGAGAATGCTTCAACTGTCTCGCTAGATTCATTGAATTAAACTCATTACGTTTCTATGATGTGAAAAGCTAATGAGAGAGGGGGATCTTTGTTTCTTTTTTTCACATTCTATTTGTCACCGTATTTCACTGAAAACTACATTTATTCATCAGCACAACAGCACCTTTCTACTGCAGGCATTATAATATCCAGGCAAGATTAATGGGATGTCACAGAGTTTTCACATCTGATGAAAAGACATGAATACAGCTCATAAAGGAAAATAAGAATAAGATGTGCAAGAGATAACACTCATGTTAAAAAGACTGAAACATGGAGAGAGTGACATTGAAAAGGGCAGGGCCAAATACAGAGCAGCTAAAAGAAGAAATGCTTCCTTGGAGACCAAGAGGTAGACCAACAAAGGGGTTAGAAAATGAGAAAAGAACAGGAGCAAAGAACTGCAGATAGACTGCTGGACAAGTGACAACGTGAATAATGCCAGGATTTCTTTTGCTCGACAATTATCAATGGCTTAAATTTTTCTGTGGTTAGTTTTCCACAACAATTCTTACTGAAATTAAACTTGTAATCAATAAAAACTAAAGTGAGTTGATAATATCATTGATCCTATTTGGGTGGGACAACTTTTTTTTATTTCATAAAGACTTGACTCATGAACAACAACAAAATGTCACATTTTGGAAACGGAATAATGAGAAATAAACAAAAATAGTGAGAAAGTAACATGTATTATTTTACTGGACAAAACGACGTATTGACGTCGTTAGGATTAGAAAGAAGATGTTACGGTACTTTCTATTTGGAACACGAGGGGAGAGGGGTTGATATGTCCAGTGATTTTACTGTCAATGCAAAGAACTAGAAAAATAAAGGAGTAATATTTTAGTATTTTATGTTTTTATTTTTAATCTAAGAAATTGACACCTGTCAGCCTCACAAATGTCAATATTTACATGACATGTACAGCAGTAATGCTTACCAGGAAGTAAAGTTTTCTGCAAATACTTCTGTCATTTTATATGTGCAAAAATCTGTAAAGGAACCTTAAAGATGACGATGTCGGCGCGCGTGGACGCAGCGGCTCAGAGCTCTCCCTTTCGGTGATTGGTTTGGTTGTTTTTCTATGTAATGTTACTCGTTTGGAACACATTCTGCTGGGCGGACGACATCTACAGCCGGCATGAGCTCCTTAAGATAGGATCACGGAGAAAACAAGCGGTTACAGCCGACTTTATCCACTCTCACGACGTGTTGAATTTATCCATCCTTATTTTATTCTATTTTATTTAATTTTATTTATTTATTTTTGCACTGGAAGAGGATTGCACACAATTTCATTGTAAAATGTACAATGACGATAAATTATTCTATTCTATTAAAGAATAACATGATACAATTTCCTCACTATTCGGTACAAATCTCAATTTTTCAGTTTGATATATGATTTATGTAATATGTATGTACAAAAAGAAAAAAAATTACTAACTAAAAATCGTTTTTTAAAATTTGCTAATAAGCAAGAAACAATGACAAACTTTTCAGTTGGCTCATACTAAGCCTGGTGTAATCTAATGAAACAATCGATGATAAATCCTTCTTAAATTTAGATCAACTATTGCTGGACCTTTTTAAACAAAAACTGGAATGCAATGATTCACTTTACTCATGATTCGGTTTATTGGTTTTAAAATGAGAACAAGACCAGCAAGGGAGAAAAAAAAAAACATCAGAAAATATCAATTAAGAGAGTAGGTCAATAAATTAAATAGACAAAAATCAAAATTTTATTAAGTTTTTACAATGATAAACATGAATTTTCATTAAAAAAAGTTCTTAGATTTAATAGAGACTCTGGAAAGTCTTCATGTTTTCTACCCAAATAAATAAATAGGTAAATGAATTCAGTGATAGGTCTTGTCTCATTGCTACAGAGACTCCTGTCAGACTCTCATCTTCTTCCTATTCTGCTGCTACACAGGGAGTCACTCTAAATGTATGCTCTGGGAGGAAATCATCTTCCATTTTTCACTGTACGACAAACACCAGAGACCACAAGCACGTGTGGGAGCACAAATGAGACAAACACGTCGCTCACAAACCACTTTACTGTATTTTCTTTCCCCTCTCCTATTTGTTTTCCCACGTCTTGATTAGTCACCAGACCTTAGCGTTACCTGCAATCCTGTCTTGGTAGTCAAAGCCTTCATCCATTTTAACTTCATTCTTCATACCTCCACGTTTTTTAATCTTTCCTTCACGGCCTCTCCATTCTCGCCAGCAGCACCCTACAATGCAAACACAACCTGTTCTGAGGGGAAGTGAATTATTGAAGCCGCTGCCGTTCCCTTTGCGCAGAAGCAGGCTGCAGAGGAAGGATGGAGGGAGGCATGAGGGTGGATGAAAGAGGATGGATTTGTTTGGAGAAAAGAAAGGAGGGTTTCAGGCGGCAAAGATGCAGAAAAATCTAAATTTGTTTATATGATCGCTACCAGCAGAACAGAGAAGTTGCTGATGTTCAGGGGGGAGCTGATCATATAGATGTTCCAGTAATATTCTGAGAAGCTGTCTATTGGATTAACTCGAATATATCAGATGGGGTTTTATTTAGCGTTGTGGCAAAAGTTGAAAAAGGCAGGTTGACACCAGATGTCATTACACATTCAACAGTACCTGTCTTTCACTCTGACTGCTGCTGCGTGAGCCTTTCTTCTGCCTTTGCCCTTTCTTTCTCCGTTTTTCTCTGTTGAGTACATCCTCTCCATCTCACTGTCTTTCCTGTCTGAAATCCATGTCAGCACAGTACCTTTTTCCCTCAGACAGTCGAAGTGAACTTAAAAGTGAAAGCCCTTAAATTTCTACACGAGGTAAAGAGTTTGCACTCATGTGAATGGACTGTTTGAATTTTTTAGTGAGGAGAGAAGTTGTCAAAATGGGGTTTTTGAAAGTGGAGATGGGCTTGTCTGTCAAGAGGAGCACAGCTGGGATTCGCCTATAAACACAAAAATTGTGTGAGATGACTGAATGATTTATCTGAAAATCCACATAATCCCACAGATCCAAACAAGCAAACTCATTTTTTTTTCTTTTCAATCAAATCTTCACCGACATGTAGTTGTTTATGATTGCATGTAATGGTATTGTTGGCTCTGGGATTATTATTATTCGGTTCACCTCCTTGAATCAAGGCTGAGGTGAACCGCAGGGTAGAGGTGTGGATGCAACTCAAGCGCTTAAACGCGTTCTCGCCATCATCTGCTCAGTTTTCACTCGGCGTAGTCAGGACTTTAAAGGCAAAGTCGATACAAATGCACTGAAGTGAGAGAGATAGAGATCTCATGGACTCCTATTGGCTGTGGAAAAAAAAAAGCAGAGGGGGAGGGAACAAGCCAATAATACTGTATTTGTGATAGAAAAATGTAAAGCCAAGCATATTGTGGTTGTAAAGTCCAATACTTTTATTATAACTCCTTGATGGTTTCTGTGCTGAAGCTCATTACACCCTGATTTCACTCCATGGTGTCATGTGTGGAGCTATATACTCAGGCCAAGCAGCTTTGATGTTGTATTATGAATCAGGCTGTTAGACTTTCGGAGACAAACTCCTTCCTCAGATCCCAGCTCTGATACATTTCAGAGATGTGCGCAGCTGGAAACTTTGCCGAGCTGTTTCAGACTGAACTCAGGGACAGTTGGTCAGAGTGTAAGCGTATGCAACACATTACTTCTATCTGGTTTGATCTTTGAGCACTACCTGCTGAGGTTAGTGTCTAAAAACACTAAGCTATTCAGATTTTTCTGTTTGATTTTTTTTTTTCTTTTGACACCTTTTTTTTAAATCAGAATTGTCTTCTGGACTGAAGGAGTTGTAGTGAGTGTTCATTTTTCTTGACATCACACTGCCTGATTCAGGTTTTCAAAAAATAATTCAGTGTTTTCCATTTGCAAGATTAACAAAAATTAAAACTTGGCCATGTGGGTTCAAATGTGGGGATGGCATTGTTGCGCAAACTCATTATGGTGTTGATAGCACCACGGTGACTCTGATATCTGCATATTGACAGATTGTGGTTGATGCTGAAAAGAATATGAAGAATACTTAAGATTCTGCTTTCATTGGAGGCATATTGTCTAAAAATGTGTACATTTGTAAACTGACAAGGTTATAATACGTGCTCAAAATCTGAGTTGCGAATGACCAGTAGTGCAGAATGGCCAGCTTTTTATATACTCCCGGGCTAGTGGCACTTGATATGGACGGCTGCCGTCCGGAGACATTCACACATTGTCCAAAGTTGCCTTATTTCATAATGACATCATCCCTGACGCTGGACTACCGCCATCTCAAAAATCTGGAAGGTTCTTGAAGATTCTGACGATGCCTCCCTAGCGGCAGTTGTACTTGTGACGAGCATAAGGGTGACCAGAAATAGTCACCTGTCGACCAATTGACTATGACCGTGTTTGAGCACAATTTTGATTAAAAAAAAAAATGCAGTTAAATTATTGTGGTTAGCATAAAACTATCTCAAGTTCATTTGCTACAGATGTCAAATCTAATCCTAGAGATTAATAAATGAAATCAGAATGAGCCCATGTTTCTGTCTAACATTTTGGCCATGATACCTTTACAGGGAAAAAACAAACTGACTTGGACAAAGGGATTAGTTTATAATCTGACCTGCCTCCTTTTACATTTGTTTTTAAATTACCTTGCATGGAAGTCAATGAGCTGGCCCGTGTGCAGTGGAAGTCACCATCCCAGCTTGATTTAATGAAGTGAACTCTGGCCTTTCCCAAAATCAGGAAATGGGAAGGACAAAGAAGCCTGAAAGTTGTTTAAACACACTGTTGGAATTAAGGCCCTTCTAAGGCTGAGGATTCAATGATTATCTGTCATTCAAAAAACCAATTTGGCCCATTTCAACCTCAAATATAAATAGCGCAATTGTTAATTAAAGGAAATCACCCTCAGAATGGTCGCCTCGGTTATTAAATCTATTCACAGTAGAGTATGGGGGCTGCCTTGCTTTTTTAAACAAGTCACCCTGCAGTTATGTCCCTTTTGTGATCTCTGAAATAATTATTTTTTAAGTCTTTTGGTTGATGTAGTTGTAACCAACTGCTTCTATTTTTTCACTGCAGCTGCTCAAAAATAGATTTTATTGAGGCTGTCTAAATTCCATTGTATCTCAGCAGATGACCAGGAAACTATTATTTTCAGACTTACAACGTTGTTATTTCTAAATCCATCACTTGACATCATGAAATTTGAGGTTTGGCGTTTTTACCTTAAAAGCGGGGTCATCTGGACCCCATAATAAACTTTTTTTTTATCATTGATTTTTGAGTTTCACTAATGTCCACTGCAGACAATCCCGTCCACATTTGTCATGGAAGGAATCGCAAATCAATATGAGGTTGGAGTCATCTGGACCCCAAAGAGAGCGGAAGGGTTAAATGCATGAACAGATCAAAATACCACTTTGGGGTTCTTTATAGTGAGGAATGAACAGTATAATTACTTAAAACCTCAAAAAGTAGAATTTTCATGGTATGGCCCCTTTTAAAGAAAGGCAAGGAAAAACCACCAGAGCATGCTAGCTAGAGTTTTGTTGTTAGCACTAGCATGTTCCCGAGTGCTACATTTACACCTAAATACACTGTTCACACAATTGCCAAGAATAAAAACGGTGTGAGGAACATTGTAACCAATTAAAAATTTATTTCTATGTTTAACACTTCATGTGGACTTTTTTCCCCTTCCAAACTAGCTAGAGCAATGCCTGTTGCTTACCTCCCCTCAATAGTCCTCCCAGAGACTGAGGGGAAGGATGCAAACAGACAGTAAGAAGCAGTGGAACTATCAAAATAAAAGTCTTTACTCAGAAATTTTGCATTGAAACAGCAAAATAAAGATAACAAAGACGATTTTTGCGAAATTAACAAAACCAGTTATCTACTTGATGTTTATATATTTAAAGTCAAAGTCCCAAAGTAGAATAGGCAAAATTCTCAAAATTATGCAATTTTATTATGTTCTATTTTTTTTTTTCTTTTTTTAACTCATCCCCTAAGGGGTTAGTTTGGAGCATGCAAGGTTCAATGCCTGCAGGGACTACTTTTTGTTTTAATGAAAAAGAGAGCTTGTTGCCTTGTATATTTGTATCAGTACTTGTGATTTAGTAACCCATGAATGTGGGCCTACAACAGCATGGGCCCCATCTGCATCATGAGCAGAGTACTACGCTGATGACAAAAGATTCAATGAACCAACAGGTCAATCATGTTTAAATGGTTAAAATGTTCCTCTGAAAGAAGGGGGTGAGGTGAATGTGAAGGAAAATGAAGGAGGGTAGAACAAAATGTTCCAAATTAAAGGGGACAATAGTGGTTTACAAAAAGCAGGGGCACTACAGAAGCAAGAAACTAAACCAAAAGTCAATATGGCTGAAAACTTTGATCCGAAAACACAAACTAAGGAGAGGAAGCAATGTCATTACGGCTTGACAGAGGAATGATGAATGATAACTGAAACCAGAATGATGATACACTTGAGGGAATAATCAAGCAAGGAGCAGCTGTGGTGATCACAACCGAAACCAGGTGTGAACAATTAACAGGAAATAAACACAAAAATCCTGATAGCATAAATGCTAAAAAATGTCCATATGAAAGAAAGCAAATGAGTAAAAAATAACATTTAAGGCAGATTTGTATGTTTAAACCAAAGAGTTAATAATTCCATAAATGTGTTGTTTGACAACTTTGACCAGACTGAGAATATTGCGTCCCCTCATAGACATATATTAATATTGTAATTGGTATCACTGGATTTCATTTCTTTCTTCTCTTTTCTGCATTTTGTTTGGCTGTGAGAGCTTTGAATCCGTGCCCACAGAAATGTCTTTTATTAGTGCCAAATTGAATTGAAGATTGTTGATGCAATATAAATGTGCTTCTGATATTGGCAAACAGCCAGTGGCTTGATGAATGGGGTTTGGCTCTGTTTTGAAGCTGATGCCGCTCCTTAAAACGTCCATGAGATTTCTGTCTAAAAGTTTAGCCCTTTGCTGTTGTCCTTGGACTTGACAAGCAGTTTTTAATTAATTGTTTTGTGAAATTCATGGAGGTGAGAATGTGATATTAGAAGATTATAGAGATAGAAAGTAGAGTGACTTATTCAATTTTATTATTATAAAGGCATGATTTACATGTCCTTCCTATGATTCTTTGGTGTTAAAATTGAGACCATATAGAAGCTTTTTTTTTGAGGAGCCTTGGCTGTGTTTTACTGAACTCTTCACTGACTAATTCATCTGACAAATTTTGTGTTATCTGTTTTTATCATACATGATTTCATTCAAATGTGGCGGTAATTTATATATATATATATATATATTTGGCGGCTAAATAACTCCTTTTCCATTGCCATGTTTGACTTAAAAATGCCTTCCTCAAGGCTGCACAACTGTTGATTTCCAGTTACTACAGAACTTGTCAGTCACACGCCAGAATGATCCGGTGTTGTTCTTTCTTAAATGATATACTGTGGTGCACTGGCGTTGAAGCATGCAATTTATTACATTAATTTATGCATCCACTTTTGAGTTACTCCACTTTTATCCTCTCAGCTGATACGAGGTAATGGATTCATTTTACTGTTTCTTAACGTGCAGCTTAAACCTACACTTAAGGTTGGTAATTTTGTCATAAATTAATTTATACGACTGTTATGTCAAACCAGCTGATGTGATGAGAAAGGTGTACTGACTGTTCATGTTGAAGTTGTTTCTTAAAGTTAAGTGTGGTGATTTGACCTTCATTTAAATTTCATGTACTTCCTGATACTGTTATAAAACTCTTTTGCATTGATATATAAATGAACAAGCAGCTTAGTGGGTTTAAAGTTAGATATTCTGGATAATGATAAAACAGTATGATGCTAAAGATGTTTAATTTTTTTTTCTTTAACATAAAGCTTTTGCATTGTAAGGAACTTAAAAACATTCGTTTTGTGCAGTTGAATTTATTTTTCAGTGCAGAGCATCAACCAAACATGTTATGTCTCTGCACTATTCATACTTTTAAGTCCCAGTCTGATCATCTTTTGAATTATTGTAAGAGTGTTCCAGTAGTGTTCTAATTATGTCACTTTAAGCCATAAAAAAGGGGTGGGGGGGGTGGGGGGGGTCAGTGTTGTTTTCTTGTACAGTTACTTCAGGATGGCAGTAGTTCATTAGAGATGTACTTTTGGGTTGTGGGTGGGACTGTTGACGCGGAGTAACCCCACACCCCCTTCCCCTCCACATTTATCTGTTTAAGATGAGCAGAGACCTTCCGGTCCGCCCAGCATATTTTCAACATTACAAATAAGCTCTTTTTCATGCAGAATTTTTCAAAACCACTTTAATAAACAAACAAACAAAAAAAAAAAAACTCTAATTTAATGTAATTTTTCTAATTTTCTTAATATATGTCCTCAATCATCAAAACTTTGCTACAAGAACGTGTTAAAAATGCCAAAAACACAACTGTCATCTGAGTGGATCTTTAAACTTTAAGCTTTATCTTATCCTTCCACGTGTATATGTAGACATCTTTCTTTTTTTTTTTTTTTGGTATATAAGCATACTTTGGAAAATAATTGTCTTTTTTTTTCTGCTTTTAATGCAACTGCTTGAGTTCAGATATCTGGTTACATCCAGACTGACATATAGCAGTAGAAATTCATGTAAGTTGGTTTGATCTTGAGCAGCCTTGAATTCTCGTTTCAAAAATTAGTTTTTTTTTTATCAGATTTGAAAATGTTTAGAATTTTTTTTCTGTTTCACACTTCTCCAATCAACTACACACACCACACCAAAGTTGAGTTAATACTTTATGGCAGCAAGTATTAAACATGTTTTGTTTCAGATGTTAAAGGTTTCTATAGTACAAGTAGATGGAGAGGAAAGGCCTGACTGAAAATAACATAAAAACTGATTCCAACTCAAAATGCAAAGCTAAAACAAACCGCTAAAGTTAATGTACGTAAGAATTAAATTTCTAATTCCAAACATGGTGGACATCAGCTGAATCCCTCTCAGAAGCACTTCGTACAGTCTCACTTGGAGAAAAAGTGAGATTGTTCCCTTACCTTTAAGGGAACAGAGGCCAAAAATAGGACAACATCTATACTTTGATTGCTATTGGTCTTGACATTCAAACAGATGCAGCTATACTCTGCACAATGACTTCACTGCTGCTGCTTCTCCAAAGGGGCCAAGATGTTTTAAGGGAAGAGGTCACATAGATTTCAGGACACATAAAAAGGCTTCAGAGTTTTTTTTTATTTGTTTTTAGGTCGCTTAAGTATCATTCTGAATGAAGGAAACCATTTGCAGTAGCGTGTTTATCCCTGTATTTAATTTTCTTTATAAAAACACATTTACACGCGCACACAAACACACTTAAATTTGCCAATCCTCCACAGGACCCTTTCCATAAACCAAATATTGAATTACCTGTGATGCTTCAGCAGGAGTGTATCATTGGGAGAAAATATGGAACAAGGGTCTATCAAGAATATTGACTAAGAGGATCACACACACACAAACTACTGTACACACAGGTGTACACACACACAATATTGAATGAAAGCAGGCTCTGCGCTGTGGTCTGTTGTGGTTGTAATAGCCTCATTATTCACTGTGTGCTCTGCTTATACACTCAGCAAAGCTAAAAGGAGTGAAATCTGGGGCTATTAAACACACAAACACACATTGCACATACACATCCATGATGGACAAATAGTTCTACATATTCTTCATAACTTGAAGAGATTTTTCTCTAAATGAAAAGCATTGAAGTAATTTGCAGCAATATCTGATAGTATTTTGTCTCTTCATAGATATATTTTAATTCTGGATATTTTTTCAAAACCTGTTCAACTTTGTGGGCACAATGTTTGAGCGACACATAGTGTTTCTGGAGTTGTTGCTATAGGTCTGGAGCTGCTTTCCTTTGCTAGTAGTGAACAACATATAGAAAGCTCTGGAAATGATCCAAAACTAAAATTTTGACAGGATATTCTTGCTAACTGAATAGTCTTGCTTTTTCTTGTTGTTGCATAAAAGTAAAAATAGTTAGTCTGGCATCATGGAATGGAATCCAGCTCCATTCTGATGCATCAACTTGTAAAGAAATAGATCCATGTACGTCTTCATTTTCCTTGTCCAAGCTGGCATCTGCCTCAAAACTGTACGGCTGGAGAGTTTTGATATTGCTCGCCAGTTTTTTGCTATGCTAACATTAGATTGAGCTTGTGAGGTGCAATAAGTTAGTGGGAGAGAATTAAAGGGTTGATGGGAAATTAGCCCAGGCTTAAATCTGCACCAACACTCCCACCCACAACTCAGAGGCAATTTTGATTGAACTCCTGCAGCTCTGCAGAAAATATATCATAGAACATAACAGCTTTTTTTTTGGCTAAAAACAGCATATTCATAATTAAAAGACCACTGGGAATGCTTTTATAATACATCAAAAGATGATTGGAGTGAGACTTTAACAGGCCCCCGCATGGATACAGTGGATTTGAAGGAAAAGTTAACATTTCATGTCTGTTGTACACATACATATAAATGGATGTGCAGCATATTAAGTGATCCAAAAATGATATTCAGTGTTTTAAGAAAGTTTTAAAGCAAAACAGAAATTCTCCAACCAATAGGATTAGTTGCAAATGTGATCAAAATAATGTAAAAAAAAAAAACAAAAAAACATTTAATGACATAACACTGAAATGCCACCAATAAAAGTAAAGCACTGACTGAAGGCTGAAATTTTTTTGAATCTAGCAGTTTCAGGATGACCACTTGAGTCAAAACTTTAGTAATTAATCCCTTGACGCCTATTGATGCATTGAATCACTTTGGCTCCAAAATTACCTTAATTTAGCTGATTCTTGAAAGCATAAACATGAGTGATTTTTATTTTATTTTTTTGTTTTTTTGTTTTTTTTTTCATTGCAGGAATAAATTCAGGAATCAATGGGTTAATTTTTTTTCAATGTATTTGCCAACATGGAATTAATAATGGTAAAAACTCAGATGGCAGAAACATGAATTAAAAGCAAGATTTAAAATTAACAAAGCATTTCAAATGATGCATTCATTTTTCCATAAGTCATAATTTAAAACAAAAATGATTGTTGCTTCTCAAAAAAACTCAAGCATTGGGCATGATAAAACAAATAAACCGTCATTATAAGAAAATAATTGTATCCTCAAGCTACCCACCCTTCACTTCTCCCACATATCATATCCACCTCTCATTAAATACAATACACACACATCCACAACAAAGGCATTTATGAATGCAGTTACTGCACGGGATAAAAGGGCTGTCGGAAATGCGCTGCCTCAATTCCCATGATCAAAAAGAACCTGAGTTGAAGAAATCATAACACAGCTTGAACAAATAACTAATGAATAAAGTAATTTATCATTTATTAATAAGGATGTCAAAATTATGAATACAATTCAAATCTGGTTACAATGCATTTGGTACATTTGATTAGGACATTATAAAAAAAACTTTATTGACGTCTGTGATTAAAGAAAAATCCTATAATTAGCAATAATAAAAGTGTTTATTCGATCAAGAAATGATATGGGATCAGTCTAAAACAGTATTTATAAGCTTTAAGTATTTGTGAAGTTCTTTACCATTATCAGTGCTTAACAATTCAACAATGTCTGGATCCTGATGTTAAAAATAAATAAATAAATAATATTGTTTATGTACCCCAACAAAAATATGTAGATTTTACTTTCAACTATTTAAAACACTTAAAAAAGAAATAGCAAATGTTTCCAGAATCCCACTTTTATTTACCTATTTACCTTTTTCATTCTATGAATCTAAAATGTGCACCAATTTTTAACCAGCAGCCTTCTTTAAATCTGCCATATTCTAAATAAAATTTTGAAGAAAATTAGACAATACCTGCTGATAGCTCTTACTTTCATGTGTCAAAGATTCAAGATAAATGACCTGTGCTACCATAAACAAATTAATATTTTTTGTGGCATAGAGCCATAGTATTAAAGTTTTTATTAGGTTACACATTAGATATTTGACACACTTGATGTAATTGTCCAACAAACCTATGCGGTGATTTTTATTTAGCAGTCATTTACCAGCTCTGATGTGTAAAAACTTGCTCCAGAATGTGCCTTTATCATCAAGATTATTATAACACAACTCCATATCAAAATAAAAGCCAACTACTAACCTTAAAGCTAATGCTCAGTTAGGGTCACCCCCCTCCCTTTTTAAATCACCATTTATGTTAATATAATAAGACTTTTTTTCTTTTTTTTCAAAAATGATCCCCAATTCTCATAGGCACTACACTTTTCAGCAGCTCTTGAACAAATCTGATGGCCTTGTCATTGTTTTCTTGACCTTATTTGCTGTACAAGCAGTGGAAGCAGAGCAACTCAGCTAATTAACGAACCAAATGAGACTTAATGAGATACCAAGTGTTCTAATAACAGTGAAAGTCACTGAGAAAAGGAAAGCTCCGCTGGGGTCCAGGAGGGATATTTGAAGATGTGTGAGACTATAGGCTTTCATATTGCAGCTGTGTGTGAGTGTGAAAGGCAAAGAGATAAAGGAAAAGACAGAGAGTTGGCACATCTTTTAGCTCTCAATTTCAGTTGACCAGAAATAGCCCCTTTGTAAACATTAAAGAAAAGCTAAACAAAATAACTCTCAAAGTTAACTCAGTCATGAAGTCTCAGGGACTTCCTTGTACTATACCCATGGACTTTAATGTGAGTTTTAAAATTAAATCTTACCATCCAACAGACCGATTCATTTTGTCTCCAATGCTTGCATATACTGACGGTCTTAGAATGCCTCAAAAATGACTTTTACAGTCTGCCTGTTTTAGTTACAGCTTTGTGTTCAACCCCATATGTCACTTCACAAAAAAATCCATAAAAATCTAACTTACCACGAAAAAACAACTCGCTACGATAATGTTAGGTAGGCTGTGTGAGGGGCTGTAAGCTTGTGGGAGTAGGAGGGCGTGTAAACAGAGAGCTCTCAGCAACGGGGAGGGGAGGGCAGGGTTGCTCCACTCAAAGGCGTCCAGCCCACATTTTTTTGGAAAAAATACTACCACTCCGCAGAAACTATGTCCTGCAAAATGACACAGGTTTGGCTAAAAACGCCATAGTCATAATTAAACGACCACTTGGAACATGTTTAAAATAGTTAGATGATTGGTGTTGGACTTCTAAGTTTTGTCAATGTCACAAACTGGCAGGCAGCTTATTTCACGTGGAGCAGACAGGAACTAAGCTCAACTTAAAGTCTACAAAACCAGATCAGGGTCAGACAGGCAGAGGTCAATCCCAAGCAGGGGGTCATCCAAGAAGAGAGTAGAGTAGCTGGGGTCCAGGCGAGAGTTAGGGAAGACAGCAGGTGAACAGATGAACCAGAAGATCAGGTCCAGAATGAAATGCTCGGTAATGCGGGCAGGGCAGCACAAAACAATACTTTGCACTGAGTGAGGTACTGTGCGCTGCTTAAGTGTCTGGAGGGTTGACTGCAAATGAGTCATCTGAGCAGCATCCAGGGACTGTGTGCTGGGGCTGCTGGGAGATGAAGTCCAGTCAGTACTCTGGAGATGGCTCCTGCCGGTGACCAGAGGGGGAGACAGAGTGCTGACTCCTGACAGTCAACTGTTGGAACACATCCTTTTTAGATTTCAATAAATAAAAGTAGCCTGTTAAAGAACTTGCTTCAAATGCTGTTTTTTTAATTAGCTCTAATAGTACTGACTTCAACAGGTCTCTGTCTGTATTGGTGATAACAGATGATCCATTTCACAGCAGTAATTAGGAAGAAGTCCTAATTACTGCTCAAAGACCAAAAGACCAAAGACCAAAAATATATTTTTCATGTTTTGTTGACCAGATTTGAATTTTTTTCAATTCTCAGCTGATTGCAGACTCACTTTATTTTATAACAAGCCCAATAAGAAAAGCAATCCAACCATTTATTAAACCAATTCATCAATGTCTTTTTGCTCACTGACTATAACAGCTGCATCATCATGACACAAACTCAGTTTAAGAGGAGTATCTCAGCTGTGACCATAATTCTTTTAAGAGATGTTTAATGGCCACATGTTGCAACTTGCTTCACAGGGTGTTTGATGGCCCTGTAAGAACTAACATTCCAGTTAATTTTCTGGACATCTGCAATGTCATCTTACAGCGGTTGACTTGTTTTAAACTCGGGATGAACCCAGAGTGCCCAAGTTATGCAATGCATATCTATAATGTATTCAACTCAACTGAAAGCATTTCCCTGATCCATCAAAATGACACTGGCGTTAACAGCCACCAAGCCGGAGACCTTCAAAACATCTCGACTAAGGGGGACATGCTATTTGTCATCTTGTCTGGCACATAATACACCTGAGTGGTATGAATCACAGAGATCATCACCTCCATGAGTGTGCAGACCAATGCTGTGCAGACAAATAAAGCACGCCTCATTTTCTTCAAATCCTCTAGATCCCATTCCTTGAGTAACGGAGTGATTGACTGTTCTCCTGCATCTTGGATAGAGATGACCTTTCTCCAAAGCACCTGGAAAGACATCTAGCACATTTTCATCCCACACAGGTTGAAAGTCGATGAAATTATTAGAATATTGGTGCATTAGAGTTACACAAAGAATTCATGGAGGATTGACCCTCCATCTTTTCTCTGTCCTTGCTGCTGACCTGTCAGTTTTTTTTCTTTTTTTGTTGAAAGCCTGACCTACCTCAGGATAGTTTGAGTTCGCTCAAGTTAAAAGTAGCCACACAATTTCTAATCCCACAGGAATGTGGCCTAACTGTGCCACAGCTAGATCGCATGGAGCGAATTATATTTTCATTTTTCAACTATAAGCCAAAGAAGAATTGGGACGGGGCATCCATCTGTGAAAAATGTCCAAGACTTGTGACCTGATTAAACTGGGCATCAAAGCTCAGCAGGTTGTCTGAAACTGACCTTTTGGATCTAAAAATTCAATTTTTTTGCAAGATCTGCTAAACTCTCTATCCGCATGGCTACTATGGAAAGTTCTTCCATGAACAAAGTATTTCATTTCTTGTTTAATCGGTGACAAAATCATTTGATCTGACAAAATGTTACCTTACAGGTATCCACACAGTCTCTAATGGGGCATTTTTTAAAATAAGAGCAAGTCAAAATGATGGACAGTACAGACGATGTAATCTGGCAGAGGACTATGAATACCATTTGAAATTGTGTTTTATACATATTGAAAGGGTATTTTGATTAAACTCTTCCATTCATCAATCTGTTCATTGCCCTTGATTAAGTGCTTCAATTAAGCAAAAAGATTCAAATTTCAAATGTGACTGAAAATCTCACTAATACAAAAACAGACTCGTTAGCTCAATATTTCACGCAGGCTTTTTACTATTGTCCAAGATAGGTAGCGGCGCCATATTGGACTGGTATAAAAACAATGAGACATGGCTTAGCAGACACAGCAATATGACCATAAAATGCTTAATTTTGGTCCGATTTTAAAAAGGAAAAATCTCTGATCATCAGAAAAATATTTCCTAGGTTATGGTGATAATGTTTTTGTACAAAGTGCAATAATTTAACGACATTTCAAACTTAAAAAAAAAATAGGTTAGAATATAGAAGATGCATGGTTGTGATTTTATTCAAATCTACACACAGGCTAACATTTACACAAACTCTGAGACTTCTCGTTCTGTGTTATTAAATGGATCGATAGGTAGCCAACATCGCCGTAGCCCGCTAGTGCCTGTTATTTATGGGCCGGTCTGCGCCTGGAGCGGCGTGACACGCTCTGAGCAGACTGAGGGCCCTAAGATTGGGGATCCCTGACAACCAGCACATCAAGAAACAAGTTGGGGACACCCAAAATGTCAAAAAGTGACACGGAGGGGACCTGAAACATACGTCCAGATATGACAGGTGGGAGTGAGAATTCGTTACTTTTAATTATGATTGTGCAGTTTTTAGCTAAAAACAAAAATCCTGTGTCGTTCTTTAGAGGGGCCGCACCATGAAAACACAACTTTTTCAGTTTTATAGTGCATTATGTATTAAATCCTCACTATGAAGAGCTCCAAAGCAGTATTTGGATCCATTCACGCATTTCTGAAAAACCTGCGAAATCAACAAAAACCCCTCCCATACCCACAAAAAAGAGCGGGTCCTCACGATCTGATGTCACAGAGTGAGACGGCCCCTTTCAGGAAGAGTCTGCTCTGCCAGCACTGCCCCCAGTCTAACACCAATACCCAATTACTCCATGGAGCTCGTGATCAGCAAAAAACTTTCATTTTAGATGCACAATGTTCGTTACTTAAGACACAGAGCTCCATTCAATATGATTTGAATAAATAAATACTCAGAAATGCAGTTTTATTCTTAAATTATCTTAAACATGTACTCCATTATGAAAAAAATACCAACACGTGTTGAAAATATCAACAATCCATGTCTTTAACTTTACCATGACCAAGTAATTCAATACATATGAAGAATATGAAGGCTAACATCAGTATTTTTTTATGAGAATTGAAATTTGTCACAACAAGCTTTTACGAATTGCATTTTTCTTCTGCTTCACTTTAATACAAAAAAACACTAAGAAATGCTGTTTTAAGCGTAATTTATTTTATATATGTTCTCCATCATGGGAAAAATGCTATAAGAACCTGTTAAAAATCTGATTTTCATTGGAGTGGGTCTCTAAAGTATATCCAAAGGCTCCTACTCTGATCTCTGGTTACTTATTAAAAGCATGTTTATTTGACCTTAAATCACACCCAAATAGATGCCATCCCTGAGGAGTTTCAGTGATCATAATGAAACTAACAGCTTCTAATTAAAGTAATCAATATAAAAAATCAGCTTTCACTTAATGCCACTCAGGCTTCACCTTGAATCTTTATTGTTTGGCAAAACAATCCAAATATGTTTCAAAAAGAAAACAGCAGCATTCAAACAGAAATCTGGCATCTTACTGATAAATATAATCTTTTATTTTCAGTAAGACGATAGGCTCTTCAAATGTCTGCAAAAGACATGCAGCTAATGGTTGTTGCTGTTGATTTGCCTTGAAGTGATTCGAACTATTTTGACTCATGCCAGAACTAATTATCGCACATTGAGAGACAATGACTTCAGTGATGATGACAGTGTTTTCTAAATGAATTAGGGGGGTAAATGCGGTGTTTATCGGGCAAATGAAAGCAGGCTGGGTAAGTCGAGGTGTTGTGGATATGATCCAGCGCCTGCAAGCATTCATTATAGACTGAAAATATTTGCCTTGATGAGTAAATTGTGAGAGCACATGATTATGTTTTTTTTTTACTTCAGGTGTGAATGTTTAATACGTTCTTGACATGCATTGAATAAAGTATGTGCTTGAAAAAGTAACTGAAACAATGCCATTGCTTTCTACATTTTCCAATTTTACTGAACATTTAATAATTTACAACAAGTTGAAGTTTAACAACTACTGATCGTTTAGTGCAAAAACTTGTCTTAATTATAAAAAACATATCTCGATGTGGTCTTGAAGCCAAAAAATCAATACTCTAATCTTCTTTGTCTTCCTTGATTCCTCCTGCTACTAAAAAACATACATTTCTATCGTCTGCAGCAGGATAACAGTTGTAAATCATTACAACATCACTCAGGCAGATGGCCCTTTATCTTTGTTCAAGAGCACTACATGTCCATATTCTTCAAAATAACTAAAAGGCTGAGTCATCCGAGGGTAGTTTTTATTTTTCCATTCATCAACATCAACTCTTGAAGAAAAATCCACTAGAATCAGTTTAGGTGAATGTAACCATCTCTTTCAAGGTGTAAAGGTTCCCAGAGTAATCACTTGCTGCCATGACATGTATTATTATTATTCTGCAATGATGCATTTCTGTTGTGTGAGAATTTGGAAACCACAGATGTTGATCTTATGCTTTAAAAGAAGGAATTTACAAACTACTTTTCTCAAATCCACTTATAGATTTCAAGGATTTTCCCATACATTTGGCAGCATCTAGAGACCTTCTATTATTATGACAAAAAGGCTATTTCTTGGTTTCTGAGCCTATTAGCCAAATATTTTAAATACGTTTGTTTTTGGGCCGCAACTTTTTCTATTTTTTTTTTTTTTTTTTTTTTTTTTAAGTATCCCAATTGACTTTCTGGTGGCTCTAAAAATACATTTTTGTGTGATATTAGTTTACAGTAGAAGCTCCACAAATCCCCACAAGTTGACTACGTATGAAAATAGCATTTTCTTTATTTGTTTTTTCTAAAATTGCCACAATTGTAGTCGCTCCATCTTCTCTCTTCTGTTTCACTTGATGTCTTCATGCATCTTTCTTCCCTACTTTTCCTTTCCTCAACTCTCTGCTGTCCATATTCTTTCCTGCAAGTATTTGTTGTTTCCACCCGCAGCCAACAGTAAAGCATCCTCATTGCCTCCATCAGTCCTGCCTTTTCCTGCATGTGAGGATCAATTTTCTCCCTACCTTGTTATATGTGCCGTACTGTGCAGCGCGAGCCCTCTTTACCGAATGATTTATTAATTAATTAGGTCTTTTAACTTTTTGTTTACAGCCATTTCCCAGAAAGGGAAGGGAAGCTTGATGAATTGTAAAAAGGGTTGCTGTGGCGAGTTGACACATTGGCTTTTATAACCTTTTTGGTCTAACAAATCTCAAAGAGGGAAAAATAGACCTTATTTCAAATCTGTGTATTTTTTGTTTGTTTTTGAATTATGTTGTATGTATTTTTAGCTCCTAAACTTGACTTTAAATTAACAAAGTCCCACAAACTGAGTTTGATATCTGTCTATGCTCTAGAGTTGCAGATGAAAAAACGCAAATGAATATTACAGATGTTATCAGTTTCACCAGCATCGTCCCTGAGTGCTGACAAATGTAATGTAATTCTGCTTTAAGGACACATTGACTCACTGACTACTTTCATTTCACATGACATCATTTTCAATTATGTCACCTCTTTACAAATACTGTATCTAAAGAGAGATGGTCAGATGTGTTTACAGTTGACTTTTAGGTTAATCTCACTTTACAAATGTACTTTTATCACAAATATTTGAGTATGTTTTAGAGTTTTTTTAAATTAATTTTAATTAATCAAACTTTATCAATAGATCTTCTGCTTATTTGAGAGTGTCTTTGGTAAAAATATAGAGGTTTAAGAAGCAGACACAAACAGACAATCCATTTTGTTCAGTTGTTGAATAGTAGTGAAGAAGCAGAACTTAAATTTAAACTTTTAAATTATTGTTTATTAAGAGAAGACTCAGAAAGATCGTAATAGAATTTTCTAATAAACTATATGGCTGCTATTTTGTATATTTTAAAGTCATATATATTTTTTTTGTATTAAAGTTATCTTCATCTGTTTGACTTTGTCCTCCATGTGTCTTCCATGTATTTAGGCTTGTTGTTGTAGTTGTTTAACGGCAGAACCTGAATCTGTTCAGTCATGGTTCAGGTTTGTGTTTTGTTCAGATTTTGCTTCTTGTCAACATGTGTTCTCAACATTTTAAATAGATAATATAATGTCTGCATATTTGAACAGCTTCTGGTGTATAATATGGCGGTTTTTCAATAGGAAGTTGCTTCAAATCTGATTGTACTACAGTTTGGGAAAAAAAGTTTGACAAATACACACAAAACAAATTAAACTTCAACCTATTTTAAGACATGGAAAGTCAAAATACAAAAGTTACTGAATAAGTATCTGTTTTCATTTTGGAAAAAAATCCAATCCACACATTTTTAGCCATTTTAAAAAAAATACCAAGCTACAATGTCTTGGCCTCAATACTGAGCCTCTGCTCTTGTGCAGCGATGACTGAAGGCCTTTTGCTTTCTATTCTGTTGTCAAGAGTGAAATATCTAATTACAACTTTTGAGAAATTTCTGCGAAATGTGTCCTCGTGTCTGTGAACATTCTCAGTCGTCCACTGTCCTTCAGATGGAGGTGAACTGCTGATGTTTTCACTCTTGTGTGATCTGACATCTTTTTGTGAGTGTTTAGCTTGACAAATGCACAGATCAGAAGTGACTGTGCCAGATAGCAAAGACCACAATTATCTGATTATTTTATCTGCTGGGTGGACCTGTTTTTGGTTCTCCCTTGACACATGATAAAATACTTTATTCTTTTTCTTTCAATTCCCTTCTTTCAGGGCTGAGCAATTTCAGATTTTATTTTATTTTTTAGATCTCACCAAACAAAAATGGAACTTGGACTTTTCTTAGTAAACACATAAATCTATTAGCCAAATCTGTGTTTACATCAAAACAAAAAAACACTTGGGCTTATAGGGATTTCATAGGTTCAAGGATAAAGCAGGATTGTATAGTAAAAACATACATATATATATATGTGGACATATACACACGAGCGTACAGATGCACTGGATTGACTCCAACTGTGTAGGTGAGCTAAACTTTCCTTTGTGAGGATCGCTTCATAATTTCACTACCTGTGTGCAGCTGTTATTGATCCTGTTATATACATTAGGTGAAGCAGCTACTAAATAATTCAGTCTGGTTAAATAGGTCTGTTCTATAATTCAGAAGCATGGCACAGTGTAATTAATATTGCAGAGATATGTGACAAGCTGGGTGGCGTTTCACTCACTGACAGCGCATCATTCGTTCTCTGCTTTTACATTCTCTCTCCATCATGTCACCATCTTGTCTTTATTCTGTTCTTCTGTCTTTCTTGAATGACTTTTGATAGGTTTGTTTTTTTAATCTATACCCTGTTTCTTTATTTCTTTTTTTTTAATTTAGTTGTATTTTCCTTAAATTTTTTCCAGTTTTCTCTTTGTCTTTTCATCTAAATGTATTTTGTGTTCTACAGTATGCAGAGATGATGATGTTGGGAATATTAGACATTAATTTCTGCTGTGCTTTGGTCTATTTAATGCATTTTACTGTCTTTTTTTATAACGTGTTGTGTATATTTAACATTATATTTAGGTTGTTAATATGTCAGTGTTCTGCATCCCACTATAGTTTGCATTTAAGCATTTCTTAATAGCAGATTGACTGTTAACACACTATTTCCAAATGTATTATTTTAGGCTTCCAAGTTTAATGTTGTCTTTACACCAAAGTTTCAAAAGAGTCATGGTACATGTTGGGAATTGCACTAATATACAACATTCACAGAAGTATTAGTGCAATCAACATATATCTGCTTATTTTTTTTTTGCAGTTGAGGAGTTACGGTATGTCAAAACCGTGTGTTATTCAGGTACTGCCAGTGTTCTATAAATCCTTCCTACCGGTGAAATTTTCCTACTACAACCAGTGCACATGCGCACACCAAAACTACGTAATATTTTCTGTTTTGGCTGTTTGTTTTTTGCTCTTTTTGTCACTTTAGGTTACATTTAATTGTATGCTCAATGGAGCTTATGAAATGCGACACTTGTCGACTTAGATCTGGACTTTGAGGCGAGCTAACTTTTTAACCTCTGGGACTAGTAAATAGTTTTTGCATTGCTCCATAACTCTGCAGCAGATCCGTGCCAACACAGTGCCTTTCTGTCCGCGTAGGGAACATTTCAAACTCCACACTTATGTCTTTCGAACAGAACAACGTGATTGTGGAGCAAAATATGACTTGAACTTAGACTGAGCAGTTATGGTACAGCGTAAATTCCCACTCTGCCTTAGCGGTGTTTGGTCCGTAGAGCGCGGATTTTGAAACGTTCAGTGCGGACAGACGCGGATCTGCTTCAGGTCTTCTGGTTTATCTCCATACAGCCTGCATGTTTCTCACACTTTACACCTGGTATACATGTATGTATACATTTTAACTTGTGAAACTGTGCCCCCCTCTTCTGTGAGGCTGCACTGCTTCACTGGGAATCGTGAGCCTTTCCTACTCTGCTGTGTTTACGACCCAACATCAAAACTGTGCGTTCGTTCATATCCAGTATAAGATTATCTGATAAGGAAGGACATTTGGATAGCTGTATCTATCATTTTGTGCTACGGGTGGGAAAATACCACGAGGTAGGAGAGATTGTAAGACCACCATGAGGAGGTTGATGCAGATCGTTTGTGTCTTTTAAAGGACGTTCACATTACCTTTTAAACCCTGAAAGGTTCACGGATCTTAGAAAAATCTTTTTCACAGTCACATGCTAAAACCCAATGTTGGGAAACATTGATCTAATTCATATTTTTTTATAAATTTAATTGGCATCTTAATTCGGAACCCCTTCAGAAAATCTACATCCACTTACTTCACTTAGTGATGAAGAGGATGGTTTAAAATGGTTTGGGTGCCTTGACCCTCAGTTATAGAATGTTTCTCTAAAGAAATACTCTAAGTTTAAATGATTGATGAACAATCTATACCATATTTGAAAAACACAAGACAAATTTACAAGTCTCCAAATCCAGTTTTTGTAAACTGCAAACATTTAAGATTGTGAGCATTTATGCATTATTCCTCTTATCCTCATGTCAGACAAGTGACCTTACTGTCTTTTAAGTGAGCTGATGCTTACTATCGCAAAAATAAATAAAATAATGCTCTTCAAAATCATTTTTATTACACTTTTTGAAGAAAAGGCTGAAAGATGTGTTGAATTAATAAATAAAAACCTAATTTTACATCATTTTTTTAGTTTCTCTTTTTTTTTTTCAAGCCAAATCACACCACCATTTTTAGCCAGCTCTTGGTCTTGGTTGCCCCAGATTCATCCAAGGGCTCATCCAGGCCATGCATATCGCCGAGAATTCATCATAGCTGATGGGATTGGGTGTTGCACGCTCACATGCTTTTTAGATGAGTTTCCATTTTTGATAATTTAATTTTTTTACCTTGAACTACATCATTTTCTCATCTGTGGTAGATTAAAACGTACTGTATTGTATGAAATGTGCACAATCAGTAATATTGTGAGCGTGTAATCCAATTCTCAGGCAGTGCGTGTGTGCGTGTTTTCGTCCAGGGGTCTAACTTATCTTCTTCAGTTACTTATCATCTTAAATACAATTTACAAAGTACAGTAAATTCAATTACACTTAGCCTCCCACTCTCACATCACTTCCCCTGCAAGTCTCATCCTTTAAACCTGTCCTCCTTTTGTTTGCCTCACCTCCTTTCCTTTATACACTCTGGATATTGTTCACACTGGACAGCAAGCGAAAAAGTAGGACGTCTATTTTTAGTAAAGTTATGTTTGATGTGAATTATGGGCGACTTTTCCATAAGGTGATGGACTTATTGCTGTTTCTTAAAGGTATTTCCAACTAAAGCTCATTTCAGAAGAGTAGAATTTGAAGTTTCAGTACTTACTTTAATATTTTTAGTCCTTTTCTCCACATGCAATTAGTAACTGCAATCATCAGTGCCTGTCTCTGCCAGACACACCAGATGTTATCCTGTCGTACATCTTAACAGCCCCCCAATCGTTTTCTTGCTCTGAATGATAAACAGTTTGCAGTTGGGCGATGTGTGAAAACATCCATTATAATAAACATTTATGTGTAAGAGAATGTACACTTTACAGCCATTTTATGTGATGGGTGATTTATTTATGGTCAATATAGCAGTCAAATGAAAACAAAACTTGCATTTTTGCACATCATCCAGGTAGATAGCAGAGTCATCCTTTAGCAAGAAAGTTATGCGTTTATATATCTCAGAGAAAGTCTTTATGGTGTAGTTACTGGAATCTCACCACGCCTTCATGGGTTTACAAGTACTTTCTATGGTCCGATTTGAGTGCTGATGGCTGCGAGGCCCCTAACATGGGCCGCCCTTTGTATCCAATCACCTGCTTTTTTTTTGTAGTTGTCTCATGTTTGAGCTTAGCATGAAAAGTGAGCCAGCACTTCATTAAAACCTAATGGCAGCTGAAAAAGGCCAGTGCGAAATGAAGTGTGACAAATTAATGAAGTACTATTTATCAATAAGTCATAAAAGCCGAGCGTGAGATTGATATTAACATCCAAAGTCTGGCAGTTTTGACAGACTCGCAGCAAATCCCATTTTTAGTGTGAGGTAATTGCAACCTTTCTTCCTGCCTCACTCCCCGTGTTAGTTAGTGTCTACCTGTCCCTTATGCTTTCCCTTCTCACCTGTCCTTTCATTCTCAGTCAACACGATTTACACATCGCACTTGTGAGGATCCGTCTGCCATTTTTTTTCTCCTTACTTTTTGCTTGAACAGATGTCAGCTTTGGCTATTCTTTACCAAAAAGGAAAAAAAAAGCCTTTGAAAATGTCCTTTCCTCTCTTCTTTTGTAAATTTGAAATGTTCAATTTCAGTCATTTTATTAGCATGACCAGCGAGACAGATGGAAGTCACGAAATCTTGCCTCTCCTTCACATCCTGTCTCCACTCTGCTCCCATGCAAGCTTTTTTTTTTTCCTCCTCCACGCCCTTACTTTCAGCTCTTACTCCAACCTTTTATTCAAACAGTTCCTCTTGCCCTCCTCTTTATCGACATCCTCTCCTGGTACCTCCTACCTATCACTTTCCTTAAACTGACCTTTGTGCATTGTTGGCTGCTCTGCTGCTGCTCCTTAGAAAATGCAAAGGAAACATGAGCACACACACACATGCATTGACTCCTTTCTTTACTTCAACTGTGCTTCCTGGTATTTGGGGCTATTGGTCTGAGTGAAAGTGCATGTGGGAGTGTGTGTTTTTTGTTTATGCTTGAGCGGGACCTGGAGCCTCATGCTTGAATAGAATAAGGTCAAGATGACAGTCAGGCAGACAGATGATGTGCGGCACATGACCGCTACACTGCACTGCCTTGTCTTCTCTGCCTCTCCCTATCCACCTCGGTACATGGCTCTTGTCATTTGCACTCAGTGTGCTTTGCCTTTGTTATCTCATAACCAAGCCAGCTATGAAAAGCAGAGACTTTCCTTTTCTCTTTTCCTCTTTTTTTTCACCATTCTGCTCTGGAAAGCTTTGTTTACAAGATTAACCATATGCTACACCCAAGGTGCTTTAGTGAGGCATATGTCGTGCAAAAACCCTCAGAAAGAAGCATCACACGCATAATAGAAGATGCTAGATGTCTGCTGCAGTTTGATGAGCTGCAGCAGTGTTTTCATTGTTTGGACCACTTTAAAGACCTAAAAGATGATTGAAATTATGCTGTAGAAAGTGTATCCTCTTAACAAATACATTAACATGAAAGGGGGAATGTCAGGAAAACCCAATTTCACTCAGACTTATGTTATCCCAATATTTTTGGTACACTGGAAATCCTCACAAGGGGGGTATTAACGTTAAGAGGAGACGTCTATGTTCTGGTAAGAGACATCTGAGATGAGAAACTGCATTTTTGTTTTAGTCGATATTTTCCAGCTGAGGGTTTAAGCATCTTCCTGAATTTCCCATAAAACAAAATCAAAACTTTATAAACTAATGGAAAGCATCTTACTTGTGATGGTAACTTGGTGCCTTGGAAAGTCAATATGAGTTTATGCAGCCTCAGGCAGGGAGTTACTGTTGTTTCCAGCAGCTTAAGCTCTACACACTGAAAAGTATCTGTGTGTGAGAGAGTGGAGGGTTTCTGTCCTCCCTGAAAAACAAGCTAGCCTCTAATCAGACAGTCAATGCTGGTGTAAGTCGAGCTAAACACTGTTGTTTTGTGAGGTTCCAGTTAAAGGATTTTTATTTCTTATTATTTGAAGCGTTGCACAGTTGGTCCAGTACTATGCAACTTATCTTTTAGTAACTTTTCAGCTACATGAAATTGAAATCCTATTTTTATTTTGTTTTTACTAATGAGAGCATAACTGAAAATCACCTGGTTTCAATTGTGGTTTGAGGAATCTACTCACTAAGGTGTTTGGAGTGGGTCAGACTTTTGCGACAGACTGTTAGGTTCACCAAATAAAAAAAAATAAAAATGTACAAGAATAAAGTCTTAAAACTGAGTGAAAAAGTCAATATTATAAGTTGAGAAATTATGAGATTAAAGTTATAAATTCATGAGGCAAAAGTTATTTGTCGATGGATCGATTTAGTCAGTATGGAATGTGGATGAAGGTTTACACAATTAAATTTTCAAAAAAGCACGGCTTTCTCCTTGTAAAATTACAACTTTTTTTTCTCATAATTTTGCATTATTCTCATAAATGTGTTTGTTTATTATTTTAATGGTGGCCCTAATATTCCAGCATTGACTTTGGTTCTCTAGTAGTTTGGTTTCCTAGCTGTAAGGAGTAAAAAAGATCAGAAAAATCAAAACAAGTTAGAAGCAGCAAAAATATTTTGAAGTGTCTCAGAGGTGCACATGAAAATGTCTATACTTTCATCAAAACATGATCGTAAAATAACTTTTTTTAGCACTATAATAAACCTATTTTTTTAAAGAAAAATAACAAACAAAATCTGTACTCTGGCTTTTCTACCTCTTGCACTGACCGATATACACATTTAAATGTATTCACTTAAAACTGTAAAACACCTTTGACAATAATGCAAACTTTTGTAGTCACACAGCAAAAACAAATGATTTTATTCCCTTTTTTAAGCACAATCCAGACAATGTCAATTTTTATTGTTGTTTTCTTGATTGTTTCAGTACAGAAGCTGAAAACAGTCTACAGATATATATATATTTTTTTACCATTTTCTTGTGATAATGAGATGGGGGATCTCAATATACAAGGCCAATAATGAGATCCACTATCTCATTATCACAAGAAAATGGTTAAAAAAAGTACGCCCTTTTCAGCTTCCGTAGTTTCAGAAAATGACTGACTAATGTTAACTAAAAAAAGAATGTCTTTTGAAAAATATAAAATATAGAGTTGAAACTTTAATTTTACTGAATTGTATGTTTAGAAAACGCATATCTAGAAGACTTGGGGAACACAGCATTGATGTCTAAAATTTGAATCAATTTCAGAACTAAATTATTTTTTACTGTACATCATTGTAGATGAAAATGTACAGTTTTCACTGCAAAAACAGTTGGATTCAGGGCAGAATCAGTTACCTGTTAACTAAGGGACGAAGGCCTGTTTCCTGAGCTATTATCATGCTTTCCTCCATTCTCTTCCCCTCTCTTTTTGTTTTTTAGTTGCACAATTTCAGTATCAAGTTGAATCTGAAAGGCTTTATGAATGAAGCTTTTCCCAAAGAAAATCCCAGATACATTTCTTTCTTTTTTTTGCTCTTCCTCTACTTCATTCTTAGTTCCCTTTTCTGCGTCTCTATACTCCCCTCAGTCTTATAATGTTTCAAAGATCTAAGCAGTTTTCATCTCTTCTGACACATCTCTCTTTCTCTTTTTATCGTCTTGTCTTGTGGAAGCTCAAGTACTGCAAACACACTCGTATTGAAGAGTACTAGTCATGTTTGACCGCACTCTACAAACCCCCAATCACTTCAAATCACTCAGGTCCTCTGCTTCAGTAACAGCTGCATCTCCCCCACCTGACTTTTTCTGTCTGTTGAACGTGTTGCATGTCTTTCTGCTTGCATATGAAAAAGCTCCATTCAAAGTAAGCTTTGTTCTTTAAATATTATACCTGAACATGAAATATTTGATTGATGTCCTAACATATTTTTTTTCTTTTATTCTCCTAAAATATTTGTTTTGTGTTGACTGCACATGTATATTCAGGCCAGTGTCACCATGAGACTCACTGGATTGTAAGTGTGTGGACACATAGTGAAGCGAGTGTGATCAGAAACTTGTGACGCACAATAACAACAGCTCTGAGCAGAGCTGCAGCAGTCAGATGTCCAGCAGTACAGAGGGCTTCTTGCAGCTTTTCTGACATTCAGAAGGAAGAACTGTCAAAAACACACAGCCAAAGTTTAAGAATGTATTATTGTCTATACAAGCACTGAGACAAGAGACAAGATTTTTTTTCTATCTTGAAGAGAATCCTGATAACATGAAGCAAAGTGAGTCACTCAGACTTCAGGGTACGTGTCACGTGAGTGTGATAACTCTCTGGGTCAAGGTAAAGCTTCTGTCTAATAAAGCCGATTAACAAGTTTCCTCTAAACTCTCTCCTTTCCTATTAGTTTTATTCTTCCCTGTCTCTCTCTTTTCATTCTCTTCATATTCCTTTCCCTCTTCTTGTTCTAGTACCAATGCAACTAAATGGTCTCTTGTGAACGCAGCGAATTGAGACACAGCTTATCTGCATGCATGAGCAGCTACCATAAAGTAACTATGCATATAAATCACAGTCTTCATGTTGAGCAGGATTCATGACCTTCTGAGGGCTTCCTGTGGCTAGATACAGTATGATGTACGTGCACGCCACACGCACACTCACTGAAATATGAATGGAAGCACACCCTCGCCTCACTGGTGCTCACACAGTCTCTCAGCTGCAGTCACACAAGTTGTGTTTAGCACTCTGTCACAGCTGTCAGTGTGGTTTGACACCGGCTCTCCAGTCTCATCATTAGTTTTAGTGAGAAATGTCCTGTCCTCGCAACAAAAACAAACATGTTTGTCTGTGACAAATCAATTAATCTGGTGCGGCATTTGCCGATAGTTATATTTCACTTACAGCTAATGTGCATTGAATGTTGCAGAAAAGCTCCCAATAATGCACAGCAACACGTCCAGTCAGCGTCCCTCTCAACGGTTTTGATCGATAAATCATCAGAGCCATCAGATAGTCCACTGTCAAAACAGCATCTTTCTGACTGACTACGCATTTTTTATTCTGTTTGATCCAACTATAAGTGAAAAAAAGTTTTATGAATTGCCTTTATGTTTCTTGTTTTGTTAGAGTCCTGTACCAATCATATTTTGATCTGTTGTAAAAGTGTTCCAAGAGGCAATTTAATTTGGTTTATGTTGTTTTTTTGGAAAAATAGAAAAATATGCGTTATTTTCTTGGACATGGTTTTTTTAAAAGCTGCAGGAGTTCATCATTATCTGTGGGTGGAAGTCGGCCACCACTAATATCCCATCATTCCTTTATTTACACCCTCTCCCACTATCTTACAGCCCCAAACTAACATTAGTGGTGCAACCGTATAGTTTAGAGCCAAATGGCAGCTCAGATGGGGAAATTGAAGCCTTTATTGGATCTTTTTTCTGCAAGTTCTGGAATTGAAGAGAGCAGGGAGACTTTGTTCCATCCATTTCAGTTTCTGCGTCACAACTGAGTGCTTTTTCAAACTGCATTTTTTTCATTTGCTCTGATTCATCACAATTTGAAAAAATAAATACTCAGAAGCGGAGTTTTAATCCTAAAGTCTTTTATAAATGTCCTACATCATGATAAAAATGTCACAAAAAGACGTTAAAAACTCAAAAAAAACCCACAATTGGAGTGGGTCCTCAGACACTGAGTTTATTTACATTTTCATCAGTTCTCTTTTCCTGACCTTTAATAGCTCTGCCTTTTACTAAAACATAACATTGTTTAGGTTTTATCTTTGTAAAAATTACAATTTGTCTAGAAAAGGATTTTGCAGATAATAAAGTCCAAGTTTAGATTATGACTTGACTCAAAGACTTGTGATGTATTGAAAGTAGATAAAACTTTCTGTAATGTTTGTTGAGGTTGTGGAGGACACGGGGTGTTGGAAAAGCTAAATAACTGTATAAAGTAACCTAAACAGAAACAATCAAAACAAGACTAAAAGAATCTTAAAATCCAAACTAAAGATAGACATTTACAGTTTTGCTTCAAAAAACACATTTTAAAAGACCAGGTGGAAAAGGGGTTCTGTGGAACCCAAAAGCTAGTCAGAAAAGGAAAAGTCCTGGGACGGTCCTGATGTCCAGCTGAGCGGCTGCTGCAGGGTGAAACCCTCTGTGACTGACTGACTAAGCGGATGCTGAGCGAGGAACATCCTGCAGATAGACAGGGAGTGGGCTGCAGTGTTAGTCATCACGGCAGAATATCTCCAGCTGCGTCCATCCTCTCACAGTGTCATGATGATTTGGTCATCAAAACGCACTGGAGCCAAGAAAAAAAAAAAAAAAAAACTTCAATGATTTAACAAACTTAATACCTTTCCCAGGAAGAAGCTAAGTGTTAACATGATAACAATAAAACTTAAAATGAAATACAAAATGTGTAGAAAAGCAAAAACTGAACAAACCAGTGAAAGAAATAGCAGAAAATTGTATTCAGAATTTTGGAGTACCAACAAGCCATTTTCTTGTTTCTAAGTTGAGGTCACTGTGTTAGAAGCAGGAGGTGAGACATACATGTATCTCACGTGCACACACAATCACGTCACCAGTCGGCTTGTTGCCTTAAATCAAAGAAACCTTGAAAGCTCAAAAAAATTAGCCATAAATGAAACTTATGTTAAAGCTTTACTAAATCTATATTCAGTACGTTTGGATATGTTCCTTCATTTTGAATGGGAGGTGTCACTGAGAACACACATCATTTTAGCATAAAAATAACTTCTTACAAACAGCATGCACATTGTCATCTGTGTTCTAATTACAAAGGTTAATGAATTCAACGATATTGTCAGTTTGTGCTAGACAACCGTGCATGTCTTTTTTTTCTTAATTTCCTGTATTGCCTTGTTGCCAAGCACCAAACCTTTGGCTTTGTGGCAGCAGGTGAGCCTGGATGTTGCTCCAAGCCTTTATAGACTTTTTCCGCTTCTCCCACAAAAAAGGCAGGACATGCTTTTGCCAGGAAAATGTCCAGAATTGCAGCACAAATCCAGCTGAGCAACTCGAGTTCAGATTTATGTACCCTTGCTGGTTATTGAAGGCATCAGTTGTGAATGGGCAGCTGTGTGCTGATGTCTTTAGGAACCTGTTTAAGAAACATTAGTAGCTAATCAGGCAGACTGCAGTCTTTGTAGAGGTTGTTTTAAGGCTTTGTTGATTTTTCTGGATAGAATTGGCATCAAGGAAGCTAATGGACTTCAAATCAGAGAGAAGAATGGGAGGTGTAGTTCTACCTTCAAAGGAAAGCACTGTAGGTAAAAATATTTAAACCATCAAGACGTGTCATTATGTTTCACAAAATAAGATTAATATTTGAGCCCTTTGTAGAGATCTTACCGCTCTACTTTCTTCTGAGGTGAGGGTAGCAGTGGATGGCAGCTGACACCTTCATCCTCAGTTGTTCTGCCTCTGTGTTGGTCGGGGCAGATTTTGTTGCTGCAATGAATGCCACCACTGGAATCTGGCTGCCTTTAATGGCAATATGAAGGCGTTTTGACAGAAGATTAATTTTCAATCAAGTGAGTTTCTTCCAAGACAAAACCCTCTCAATATTTGGAGGACAGAGGACTGCTTTGAAGAAATAATACTCATTCGGGACAGAGATGACTCCTGCTTATTCCTGGATCTCCTTCACAGAAACGTTCTCAAATTCTGAAGGGGATCCCCAAAGCAGGCCAGCTGAGAGCTATTCCCTCTAATGCAGGAATATCGAACTCCATGCCTCAGGGGCTGACATCCGGCTAGTTTTCCAGAAATCCTGCCCTATCTGCTGCTGATTACCTGGATCAGGTGTGCTTGGCCAATAAGGAGCTTCAATGACAGATTGGTTGGAAAATATGTAGGATACCGGCCTTCGAGGCCTGGAGTTTGACACCTGTGCTCTAATGTATCCTGAGTCTTTTTTGGAGCCTCCTCCCAGTGGTGCATCCAGGGAATACTTCTCCAGGACGAATAGATGCCCAAGCCACATCAGCCGACCTCTCCCCATGTGAAGGAACAACAACTCTATCTTGCCAATTTCCTCAACCAATCTCTAAGGGAGTGTCCAACCACCCTGTGGAGGAAACTCATTTCATCTGCTTGTTTTTACCATTTTGGTCATGACCCAAAGTTGATGACCATAGGTGAGTCAGATTGACCAGTAAATCTAGAGCTCTGCCCTTTTGCTCAGCTCCTTCTTCACTGGAATAGATCGATTCAGCAACCGCACTACTGTAGCTGCTGCACCTTTCCGCCTGTCAATCAAAGGCTCCAACCCACTCTCACTCATGAACGAGACTCTAAAAATGCTTCAACACTTTCACTGGAGTCAGGAGCTCCCCATCAACCCAGAGAGGGCAAACCACCTCTTACCAGTCGACAACCAAGGCCACTGACTAGATTAATTCCTTCTCCGGTTGCTTTACGCTTGACTTCAAACCACCACAGAGAACACTGAAGGTCCTGGTTCAGTTAAGCCAAGAGAACAACATCATCAGCAAAAAGCAGAGATGAAACTTTGCAAACCCAGACTCCCTCCAAACCTTTTTCCATTTCAAAATTCAGTTCATGAAAAATATCATCGTAAACTGAGGCAAAGAGCCGACAGAGATCTGTTTTTATAGCCAGGACAACGACAATTTCTCCTTTTTTCTTCATGGGAGGCCAAAAAGTGTGATCCATCCCCCTGTTGTTGGAGCTCTTTTCCTCCTCCTTGAAGAGAAGGACTGGAAGTGCGTCATTTATTTGAAAAAGTACATCTAATTTGTTTAATTTTAGCTGCTCGAAAAAATACATTGAGATTGACTCTTTTGTTTTTAGCTTGACATGTATTTCTTATAGTTATTTGCTCCAATGCATATGCAGTACGTGTGTGTGTGTGTGTGTGGTTTCCTAATCCACAGATATATTATTTACATAACTATTGGCTGATGGTTAGATACTGGTCACTGCTATGTTGCCAACAATGTTGCCTTTTGAATACTGCCAAGTATTTTTGCTTTGTGTTCTTTCTACCTGTGATGATGTGGCCAAAGACTACTGCAACCATTCTTTGTTATTCCACCAGATCATTTGTAGAAACCTCCCAGAAGACTTTTTTTTTTTTGTACAAAGTACATGAATCCAAACAGAAGTCAGAAACAAGAATGCTAAATAAATTAAACTTGCTGGTGTTTTGAATTAAACTTCTCAGTTTTTAATTTACTTCTAAACTCTGTAGTTGGTGTAGTTTGGGAAATGAAAAGAACATTATGAATGAACTAGCATCCCAGAAAAACATCAGTGTTCAACATCCTACCTGTCAATAAAAGTTGATATAGTTCAGATTACTTCAAATATATTTGATATTTAACTTAATTGACATTTTAAATTCCATCTCAGACAGTTAACATCTTCTTCTAGTTATGACATAATTTTTTTTCTAATTAGTTCCCAACCAGGATTTGTATTTAGATGCCTTTGTTCAAAATGTTTCACTTTTTAAGTTTCATTTAAACTTTTTTTTTTGTAATAATAATTATTTAATTATGATTTTTGTCTCTCTTTTTTTAGTTTTTGTATGCTGCAAACAAGTTTTCATTTCTCTAAAGTACATTTTACTGCTTATTGCACTGAAAATGTTCTATACTTTTTTTTCATTGATCTGAAAGTATCATTAATATTTGTTTTTAACCACTTTATCACATTTCTGGCTTTAATAATTTATGAATCTACAAAAAAATAATAAATTAAAATGGCTGTTTAACATCCTTAGATCTATTACTATTTATTTTTTGTGCCAACTTGGCTTAATTTTATAGTCTTTATACACAACTTAACTGTGTTTAGTTCTTTAAATTGTACTTTTTTCCTGCTCATTATTTTTTAAGTTCTCGTATTTCATTTACTTGTGCATATCAATACTGTCTGGTGCATTTGTCCACTTTTTTTTGCCTTCTTTCACTCACAGCGTCTTTTACTTTAGTCGATCAGACAGTTGATGCAGCCAAACTGCCAGCAGGAGGAGGATGTAGAGGAGCCACTCTGTCTGATCTTCCTACCTTTTCCAGAGCGGAGAACTAATACAGACATGGCAGTAAACTCTTAGTAGACTATTATTCACAATTAAAATAGCCCTGAGTCATTTCAGGTAGTCTAACATAACCTATGAAACCAGCTCATTTGCCCTATTTTATCTATTTTTTCTTCATAATTACCTTTGTTCATTAGTAAAAAAATGCACAAAGGCAAAATTTGCCTTGAGGCTTTTAATTCTGCTCATGGGCCAACATTTTATTGACCTGCTATCTGCTGCACTGTGCGTTGTCTAGCATAAAACTTAGATTTTATGCAGTATTGCTCTCTAACAAAATACTTAAACCCTTGTTAAAAGTATGTTTAGTTTCCTGTAGCCACAATAAAATATGTCAAATGCATTATAATCTATGTGGAATTTTATCATGCTATATATATTTAGGTTTATGTCCTTGGTTTACTACGCTTGAACTATGTCTGTACAAAAAAATCCACACCTTAACGTCCATCTTCTTGAGAAAGGCAAGCACTTGAAACGGATAAAGAGGAGGCTAAAAGAGCAGCAAGGTTCCTTGCCATGCTGGAGAAGGAATGACTGGCGTGCAAAAAATGTCTTTGTAAGAATAATGAAAACACTGGAGAACTGACTGATTGACCCTTATGTTGTTGTGCTCCTGAAGCACAGACATCCCAACAGTGCTTCAGCTGAAATATGCATTCACTCACTCGTATGAAGAAGCTCTTCAAAATGTAGACGCCTGTTTTTGACATGCAATAGATTCACATGGTGGTCTAAGAATCATTGAGGTGTAAATATATCTATTTATTGCAAAGTATTTTCAAAGTTCTTAAGCTATGGACACACTGGAGGTGTGATGGGTGTTCAAGAACATTTTTGAATGCATATATTGCCCTTGGACGAGCTGGGAGGGGCTTCCTCTTCTTCTTCTTTTCTGTTCTGCTGTTTACTTGCACCTGTCCACCACCTACAGTTTGAAGAGGCTTGGTGTGAATTGTCGAAGTGGTACAAATTTGCAAATCTTGTTCCAGGCTTTTTCTGTCACGGGTCTATTCCGATATATAAAAGACTAGGTTGTCATTTAATTCCAGCCAGGCACAAACTGCAATAATTATTTCTCCTTCATGTTCATTTTTCAATCAGATGCAACTTCCATCACAAGTCATTGATTGGTCAAAGTTGACTGAAAGTTCAATGGCCACACATTTTGCACATAGAGCACAAAAACGGTTGTGAAATCTGTGTAGTTACACATGAACATGCAAGTTTTGAGCGCAAAAGCCTGAAATCTGCACATGTGCACATTTTTTTTAAATCTTTTCATTGGAAGCAATCACTTGAACGCCCATTGCTGAAGGTGGTGTGAACCAAGCTTTAGGCTGTACAGGTGTGAAGGATTTGTGGATTTACAACCTTTTATTTTATTTTTTTAAATGTTGAATTCAAATAACTTTATTTATCCATCAGGAACTTTAGTTGCAGACCAAACGTCAGCACATTTAAAGGCCCATGAGTAAAGGAATGAAACTGGCTGTGGCTTTCTTATGTTGTTAGAGGCATACTTGCTAAATCTCAGCGTGGTGGTTTTTTCATATCCATCAGATTAGAAAACGTTAACTTTTCTGTTCACAAACAGAAACTAAACTGGATTTTTGTTGCCACATTTGTCGTGTTCATGTGTGTGTATCTAATGAAGTTTAAGTGAACAGGCTCCCCACTTTCTTTCTGTCCATTCAATGATAGCAGTTGTTGAGTACAGTGAAGATTTGTTCTCCTTGTGAATCGATGTTAATCACATCATTGTGCAGCCCCATTCCTCATAGCTCTCTAGGGCTTCACACTCCTCTATGGCCTCCTCTTCCTCACCCGCTGCTTTCCTTGCTCTGTCTCCTTCTCTCTTTTCTGTTCTGCTTCTTCATGTCTCTGCTGATCATGAGGGACGCGAAGCCAACTGAGGCCACTTGCACGCAAACAACCCCCTCCGCATGGGTCAACTTCGTGCAGATTGATGCAGAAAGTGTCATCTTTGCAAAGAGCTATCACGCATCTATCATCTATTATTTCTGCAGCAGCTGTCGCTGATTGTTGTAAAGTAGAGCTGAGATTGGAACAAGGCAATTTGTAGAAGACAAATGAGACGATATGGAACGGCTTCTGTTTCTTGGTTCTTATTCTTTGAAAAATAGAGTAAAAAAACATGTTTATGACATTTTTTTTTTTAACATTCGAATCAACATTTTTGTCTTTTTATTTAACAATTTGTGCTAAATCAAAGATAACTGCTTGTAGTGTGAGAAAAAACATGTAGCTTTTTTTTGTCTTTCAGAACTGTAATTTAATGTTCATAAGATAAACACTGTGACTGCATGCGCCTATGATGACCCTAATGTGTAAATCAAGTCAATAATTCACTAAGCGTGAAACATTTTAAAGATCACAACAATTAAAAAAGCAAAACAAATAATTTTAAAAAATACATTTTAGAAATTTAAATCAAATTCCAAAAACCTAAACAATTAAAAACATATAAAAATGAAACGTTTCAGAAAAGAAATGTCATTTCCATAAATCAAAGTGAAATTTTAAAAATCAAATAAAAAAAATAAAAAAAACAAACGGTACCTACTATGGTGCGTTGGTGATTAGATGATCACATTTAATTTGTATCGTTTTTGTTTTTTCAAATGTGTCTTCAGTGTCTGAATACTAATACTGTTAAAGGAGCTAAGCCGAAAACTCGGCTACTGAGAATGTTTTGACCCAGAGTGAGGTTGAAGTGCATTTGTTTGCTCCAGTCATTGAATGTCCACTTCAACTTGTATGGCAACGCATTTATTTTTGTCACACATGCTTGCGTGTGAAATGATCAGCCTACGTATGTACTTTAATGCGGTAATAAACCCTTTGCCCCAAAACACCTGACAAACACTGTGACGTCTTCCCTAAATACAGAATCCTCCTACTGGGAGTAAGGTGAACTACAATCATGTATATGGTTCCTATAAATACTGTTTTCATGATTAGTACGGAGCATATCTAGTATCACTTCATGTCAAATAACTTTCAGTTGAAATGATGGACAAACATCCTGATCAAATCAGCAATGTCTCGTTGTACTAAACTTTATTTGGTTCGTCTTTTGTTCTGTTGTGATTTTTTATTTCTATTGGATTAATGAAAATTGATTTTCTTTTCCAAAAAGTTTTCTTTTTTTGCTTTTTTTTTTTTTACAGAAACTGTGAAAAAAAAAAAAAAATGTATCTGTCAAAGATCAAATTTCATCAACTAATCACCAATGTCCCAGAGAGCTTACTATTTCAAGTTTCTGTAAAAAAAAAAAAAAAAAAAAAAAGCAATTTTTTTTTTTTTACGAAAAACAAAGGTAATCTAAAAATGTGTTTGCATCAAGGGAGTTGCTTGTGTGATATGCACTTCAGGGCCACTGTACTCCCCCTTTAAACAATAAATAAATACGTAGTATCTTCTCATATAGAAGTGTTTTTTTGGTTTTGTTTTTTGCTGCTTGTTGTAAAATGTTTAGTCAAAATCTAGAGGTTCTTGTTCATTAGGTCTCAGAGATCATCATCAATCATTTTAGACTTTGTCCAAAAAAATCTTCTTTTGGTTAAAGCAGTTTTCCTTTTTCCGTTGGCTGTCTTTGTTATTGTCACCACATTTCTATGATAAAATGCTTTTTTTTATTGATTTTATAATCTAAAATAATGTTTCTTACCTGCATAAAAAATGTATTTAATTTATTTTATTCCATATTTAAAAATAAATTAACTGTGAGGCAGGTATTGTACTCTTAATGAAACAACACAAATGCACTGTTCTACAGTAACAAATACACATTGTGACCTTCTCAAGGTGACTATAGTATCCATTTTCCAATAAACGTTTGGATCCTCTGATATAACACTTGAGCGGTTTTGTAAGAGTTGAGTTCATGCAGATGTGAGAGTAATGTGATACATGTGACTCATCAATACGAACTCTAGTATTACTCATAGAGCCACAAGAGAAAGAGCCTTTTCTTTTTTTTCTCCGATGATCATACTAAATATGTAACATGTTTTCTCTCTCCTGTGTCTGTGTATGTCTGCATGGAATCATGTCTGTGTCTGGATGTGTTGAATCGCAGCCCCCGCCAATGCCCAGATCGTGCACTCCGGTGCTGCGTGCAACGTCAAAGATGAGAGCATAAACGAGAGGATCTACACCATCAAAGAAGGAGACACAATGGTGCTGCAGTGTATTGTTAAAGGACACCCACGGCCACAGGTATGTTCCTGTCCCACCTGCTTCATCCACGCCCCTTAAGATGTCCGCTGATCCACTACGACTAAGTCTTTAGGCTGGTTTGGAGGCTCCTTCTTAAGGACTTGTTAACATTAATGATCCAATTGGATCTGAACAGATCATGATTAGATGCACATGATGCAATAATTGTTTGTGTTTTCACATTTTAAACATACCTAAAATTAGAACATTTCACACGAAAAGAATAAAAAAAATGGACTATATAGCAAAAAAAAAAAAGAAAAAGAATGTTTCATGTAATGAGACGGAAGATGATCAAAGGAATGAACTAGAAACACTCACTTGCAAGATTGCAGGAGATTTTTGTTTCAGTGTAGATGGTAATATAGTTGATCAGAGCCTCTTATCTCTTACCCATTCATTCTTTTGCCAGTCAGGATTATCGGTACGCTTTGATCAGCTCTCCGCTCATCTCTCTTCAAGAAATCCCACATTTTCAGATCTTGTCTTATTAGTTTTGCTGAATATTGACGCTGGGCATGAATTTGAGCTGCTGTGATGATGAAAATAAAGCAGGGCCAGAGGTCTTATCCAGCTGCTGATGTTAGCATGAGCTCTTCTTACTTTAATCTGGCAGATTTTAGTCTGTTTACATGGAGTTGCTGTTTCATGCAAGTACAAATATGCTGGTGATGGGAAACGGCCGAACGCGACGTGGACACATTTTATGATTAGCATTCACTGAGAAATATGGCTCGTATTGACTGCGCTCTTTTGTGTCCAACATGAGTCACTGATTCATGTTTGCAGTGTCAGTTTGTTTGTGCCAAGTCATCCTTTACTCAGCTTAAAGTGGCATGAAGTGAACTCGATGCAAACTGGCTCTCCTGACTCCGTTATCCGGTTAATGATACTGTCACCCAATGCAGTTTACCCCGATGTAAACTGTTTCCCTGAGAAGAAGCAGCTATGGAGCTGAGAACATGTTTGTGACATAAAGGTCACGGTGTAATTTCTGCAAACAACTGGTTGGATGAATGTGTTATGTACTGTAAACAACTGATTTACTTTGTACGCCTTCAGCAAAACTGATTATGCTTCAGCATCAGTGGATTCTTAATATACAACATTGAGGGGAAAAAACTTAAGGTTCAATAAAACCCTCACATCAGATCAGGTTAATAAACAATACATTTATTAAATTCACTTCAGTTTACTTTAGAGTTTTTTTTTCTTTTTAATTTTAGATGTGCTCATTGGATTATGCCACAATGCAGAATATTTTTTAAACTAGTAAAAAATAGGGATGTCCCGATCCGGTCACATGATGGAAATTGGGCTCAATTATGTAGTTTGCATCCCAATCAGAGATCGGATATTTATTATATTCTAAACTTATCAGTGTGTTCTATAGTGTTCTATATTTCAAGGTTATTATTACAGATAAGTACTATACTAAAAGTCTTCTTATTATGAACAGATTGGTTCTTTAAGTGGACAACAAGAAGTTTCTGTACTTTCTTCTAGGAAAGTGAAAACGCAGAGAATCTTGAATGTAAATATTGATCAATAAAAATAAGTCCTTTTTCAATGCGTGGACATAGAATAATCTAGATTTTTAGTTTAATTATGTATTTTTTTTTCTTAAAGCAATGACAATAATATTTAAAGTTTTACAAGACAAGTACTAGTGCCGGTGGCGTACTGAGTACCGACAGTACTTCTGATATGGAGAAGTGCCAGCACTGGGTCACAATATTTTGGCGTAAAGCACTGCAGAACACGACACTAGTTTGAGCAAGAGGGGCAAGAATTGGAAATAAGACAACTGCTAAGGGCCCGTCTACAAAGTGCAAGCTCTGAGAAAAAGTGATTAAAAAAATAACTTTGTATTCTCAAAACCCACTCAAACTAATAAATGGTTCTATTAATATGAGCTAGTCCTTAATAATTAGTGTCATATTAATGCTACATTTTTTTTTTTTAAAAAGTCCTTTTTCATTTTTAATAATATTTAACAGGGATATGAACAACATATGATCAAAATGTTTTTCTAGTTGGTAGTTGCACTACTTTTGCTTTATTGTTGAAGAACTTTACAAAGGTGCTCTGTTTAGGTGTTAAACGATAACATAAGGTTAATTAAATACAAATCTGAAACAATCTGGATCAATTTATTTAATTTGTATGCAAATTGTAATTTGTATTTGTAAACATGTCTATTTGTATGTGTTTCCAAAGATCCAGACTCGATATCGGCCGATACTCATCAAAACAAATGATTCAGAATTGGATTAGGGACAAAAAAAACTGATCGAGACATCTCTATAAAAAAACTAAACAAACAAACAAAAAAAAAAAAAACATTTATATTTTTTACATAAAGGCCTATTTTATGCTTGGAAACTTTTTCACAAGTGTTTATCTAAATATAAGGCTATGCAAGGGAAAGTAAATTCATACAGAGACGGTAAGCGGAAACAAAGGAAACAGTCATATGAGATCACACACTTGCACTCAAAGCAGCACGCTTCCCTCTGACCCTGGGCACATCTGCTTTTCTGCACTGAACTCCAGTGAAACATTTTTGAACCAAAAGGATGTGTGTGTAATCATGCAGGCGTTAGTGTGTGTTAGCATGCTTTAGCATCCAGCGCTGTATGGAAAATAAACTGAGGTGACTCTGGAGGGGTTGTGTGCCTTGTGTGTATTTCTGTGGGAATGTGTGAGGTGAGAAAAGTGGTGTTCCTCACGGATGCATGTCTACTGGCATCACATCAGCATGAATAAAACAGTGCCTGTGTCTAAGTCTTGTTTTCTTCTTTTTGTGTTTACAGGAAGAAAGAGTGTGCTTGTGCGTGCGTGTGTGTGGAGTGTGCGTTTGTATTGAAGAAGCGGCTGCAGCTTGTCATGTGGCTGTGCAGAAGCAAAACAATCACATCTAATTTTCTTTTGTTGACCTAACCTGCCTATAATTGTGCCTGTTGTTCCATAGCTCTCTTATTTGATCATCTGTCTCTTTTTCTCTATTCTGCTCTCTCAGACCAGCATGCACACACAATACACATCCAGTGCACAACACACAGCAATGAAGAAATAAAAGATAACGTAAAATACATGACTTGTGCCACTGATGCTACTACTATATATAGAAAGGTGTTAACCTATATATTCTTTGTCAATATCTTCAACCTAGCAAAAGAAAAACTAACAGCAGAGTAATTTTAACAGCAAACTCTGAGATACTCAAAATCATGACCCTTGACCTCTTCTCTGTCAGTTAAAGAGTATTTTCCTAGGCTCTATTTCCCTACGTCTCTTTTGTGCCTCCACAAAAATATTTTTTTTTGTTGATGTGTTCAGAACCAAGGCTGTTTTGTTTTGATATGCTTAAAAAAGACATATTTTTTTTCACTGGATTGATAATGGAATAGAAAAGGAAAAATGCCAAACTCTTTTTCATTTTCTTAGACTGAACAGTTAACAGAGCTTTTGACTAAAACTGTCAACTCAGCAAAAACCCACAATTCTTTCATGGGATAAAGATGGATGTAGAAGAAGATGGCAATTAAAGAAATCATAAAATCCTCAAACTGAAAGATCTTAAAAATAAGCATGAGCTAGTGGAAATGGGAATAAATGCCATTAAAGCTAGTTTTGTAGGAAAAAGATATCAAATAATTGACTCTACCACCAATTCTGCATCCAGACATGCTTCTAGTAAACCTGCGTTCTGTAAACCGTACTATTAGATGATCAAAAAGTAGAACTCTTGAAGCCAATGTTCGTTTTAATCCCTGTTTCAGCATCTTGTAGTCAGTGGTTTCAAATGAAGCAGTGAGGTCTAAAAATCTGGACTATGGACTTAATCATCACTCGTCCCTCAGCTCTATATGAATGAACTCTACTCATATATGCAGTTTTAGCAGCTAACTTTTCTTTAACCGTTCTGGTATCGCCTGTCCGTCCTGGGATGGGATCTCTCCCTCATGTGGGAATCCCTAAGGTTTCTTCTTTTTTTCCTGACTCAGGTTTTTTTAGGAGTTTTTCCTTACCGCGAGGGAGGGTCTAAGGACAGGGATGACCGTTCTTTATAGTCTGTTTAGTTTTTACCTATTGTGCATATTTTATGACTCCATCTGTGCATCTGTAAAAACTACAGGCATGAAGCCCAATGAGGCAAATTAAATTTGTGATATTGGGCTATATAAATAAAATTGAATTGAATTGAATTAAAAATAGCCATTAGTTAATCTAATGTGGTTCTAGGGCAATAATGTGCTTTTTAAATCTGGTCCAAAATTTTTAAAGCATCATTTTTATAGGCCCTCGATTGGTGACCGGTTCAGAGTGTACCCCGCCTTCGCCCAACCAACACATTCTCACTCCAACTCGTCATATATGGGCGCATGGTTTGGTCCTCTCCAGGCTGGGAATTATTACCAGTCCAGAGACACTAATCAGGGGTCGCCAAGCCTCGGGACGCAGATTGGTACCAGTATCCTGACTCTGCACCGGTTCTGCGTCCGGTACTGTGTCCCGAGGGTTGGGAACCCATGATTTATAGGGTTGGGCACAGATTGAGTTTTATTTGGTTCCGGTGCCAAAGCGGTTCTGGTTTCATTTCCTAATCAGCAATTATACATAATACTGAGATTATCACAAATCCTTTCATATTGGGTTCATGTTGTGCTCCATGAGTCCCGTGCCTAATGGGACCTCCACTCCCCACGGACAGCGCCCCCACCAGACAGGGCCTTAATAATGACGCATGGTTAAGACCTCCATGTCAAAAATTGCAGCAGCAGAGAGGTTACCGGGGCTTCTGTCTCACTCGGAGTGTGTGTGTATCTGGATGACAGCCGCTTCTGCTGTGTTTCTGTGTCTCTGTGACTGAGTTTGAAGGCTGCCCCACGTTAACCCAGAGGGGAGAAAAATGGGTGACCTTTTTTCAATTATTGTGTTGACAAAAATATATAAAATATCACAGTTCAGGAGGGCCCGAGGAGGCTGTCCTCGCAGTGGCTGTCTGTTTACTGGTGTGTTAAGCAAGTGAGCTCCGCTGAAGTCCATGTACAGAGAACCGCCGCGCTGCGACAGGACAAAAACACTCGTATTGGTTTAGTATTTTACCTGCTGATCACGTCACTGAAAACATCACGTGCCCAAAGCTGAGTTCCTGATTGGCTGATACGATGCGGCGACCTGTCAAACTTCTGTGGACTGCTGTGAAATTCACCCAGACATTCAAGCACTCCGCGTGCTCATGGTCACCTCGTTCCTGGTCTTATATGAGCCTGCCTACTACCACAGGAAAGGCAAAAGGATTGGCTAGAACTTCAACATACTGAACAGAGTAGAAGTGATTGACATGTCCAAAGACAAATAGACTTTCAATGAAACTAAGCACCGAAATGCGGCACCGTTTGCAGCAGGTTCTTTCGTTTTCAGTAGAACCGCGTAAATCATAACGGTTCCTACTTGGAAGCCCAACCCTAGTGATTTAATGGGAACAACCAGCATGTCAAAAAACGACAAGTTGGGACACACAAAACATCAAAAAGTGACGTGGAGGGGGCTCGAAACATACGTCAATATATGAGTTGGGAGTGAGAATGTGTAGGCCCAACAGTGATTGAGATAGGCTCCAGCAACCCTGCTATCCCGAAAGGGATTAAGAGAGTTAAGAAAACAGATGGGTGATTCTGCAGATTAGTCATTTTAATGCAATTGTTTAAGGTTGTAGGGATCAAATGAGACAGTTAATCGCTTCAGTTAAGACACATTTAATTTCTCAACCTTGGAATAATACATTGTTTAATTTTGCTTTGAGTCTTGGTCAACTCTGCTGTAATTTAAAAAAAAACAAACTTGTGTTTTGTTTTCTTCCATAAACACAGAGAATTAAGAAGCTCAAGTCCTGCTCAGGGCCTTTTTGAGGCTGTAATTGCTTTAGGTGCTTATCAGATTTAGTGAAACTGCATTTCTTTTCAGATTTAGCAGTGTTTGTTTCAAGGTCTGAGTTGTGAGTTATAAAAGGGAGTTCTAAAATTCAAGGCTCTGCACTTTTTTGGAGCAATGGTATCAGTACACAAGTTTAGTCCATGAAATTGTGGCCGTGACAGCATAAGATTAGTAACCATCCACAGTTATCCCATGCGGGAATTCATAAAACCATCATGATCACAGTTTTCAACTAAACTCTCTTTGCTTCTGATAAAATACTTTTTTTGTTCTTTTTAAACTAGAATCAAGGAAGATTTTGTTTGTAATTTAAAAAAGCAATTACAAAATGATCAAACAAAAGAGTTACTTGGGAAGAGCGCCAGATGCTCAGATTATACACCATATGTCAAAACAAGATCAAGACTATTATAAAAGCACAGAGGCGGCTGTCTTACCACCTGGAAAAAAATCACTAGATCTTAACAATTTTTTATACTTTCCAATGAAAATGTTAACTTCAGGTAACATAATAAAATGCATGTCTAAAAAGTCCATCTACATACTCTTGTTAAATACATTTAAGAGGCTGACAGTTTAGATGTAGTTCAAAGGCAAACTACAAAGCAAACAAAAAGGGGAAAACATTTTTAGTAGATTTTCTTTTGTTGGAAAGTCAGCTCATTCTCTTACTATGCATTTCCAAATTTGTATGCAACTTGCATTTGTGGAAGAAGTATATCAAGTCCCAAATCCTTAAGGTTATAAACCCAACTTTGGTGGGTCAGTTGTCGTCTTTGAAGAACAGACTGGTTACCCTGCATATCGGTGATCTAGTTCACCTGAAAGGCTCATCAGCACCAGATGAGAGGAGGTTTTTGAGCACACCTTGCTGCCAAAGTCTAGTGCAGTAAATTTAAGACCAACTCTACACTTGGGGGAACCAATCCGGCTCCAGACACCCAAGACATTTGTGGAAAATACAGACTGAGTTTGTGCATTAATGCAATGACTACACATCAGGGGAAATGGACCCCTTGGCTCAGACACTGACTGGTCTCTGACTTTTGCCATGGCGGCAAGTGTAGATCCCCAGGATCATCTTCACCAGGGGGACACAGCTACAGGCCTTCATTATTGGAGATGGGGAAATTGACAGTAGATCACCAGCAGCTACTCTTCATTGTGCAGCATGTGTTTATGTGTGTGTGAAAGATTTTACTTTATTCAGCATAACATCCTACTCATCTTCTTCACACTTTGACCCTACAGTACAACTGCTGTTGGCAGAATCTGGACTCTGGTTCACACTTTTTGTACAGAGAGCAGTCAGCCATATTGTCCTACAAACCTTGACTACAAATCTATAGAAGCCAAAAAGGTTAAGGAGATGGTTGTGTGGGTATGTCCTTCTGGGGACACCCATTTTGCAGACTTTCTTCAACATCCCTTGTTCTACAGAATTTGGTCTTTAGCGCTTATTATCATACCAAACAATACCAGTTGAATCAACAATACCAAACAATACACGTTGTTTGTAATTGACAGAGGAGATTAAACCAATGTTTCTGTGATGCAACCAGCATACTAAGCTCTACTGTTATCACACAACTCCTTACGAACTCCTTCAACAAACTCAATAAGAAATATAAAGAAATAAAGAAAAAAAGTGACAATGGTTCACAAGTAGCAAAATATGTTTAAAAAACGCAATAAAATCAATTTAAAAGAAGAAAACATAAATACACAATCTATAAAATAATGAGATAAAAGTGTACAAGTGAGCAACATTTTTAAGATAAAAAAACAATCTCACACATTGTTCAGTCAATCATCAATCAAAAAAAATCATCAAACAAAATATAAAGACTTGTTCCAAAACTACATTTAAATGTTTTTTTTTTTACTCTTTTTACATTTTTTATGAATGCAGGTCTACTTAAAAAAGTCATCAACTTATTTAAATGTAAAAATAGTATAATTATATTTGAATTAATTACTTCTGGTAAATGACTTAAAAAATATTGATGAAAGTAAGAGAATCATGAATGGTTAAAAGAATTATTATATTTACATTGCTAACATGGAAAACATCAGTATTGCAACAAATGTTTATTTTATTAATAATAAGGAATTTTTTGTTTTCATAGAGTCTCAAACAATAAAAACTGCTTTATAGAGGCAGAAATAAAATATAGTCAAATACATAAGAAATATTTAAAAAATAAACACGTGAAACAAAATAATCTATAACAGTGAAACCCCTTAAGGCGGGAGGCTCATCCCTAAAAGAAATATTTTCAACTGCCTTTTTAATCAGTCGGGAGAGTCAGCTACACAGAAATCTAGAAGCCACTGACTGAAAACACAGATCTCCTGGGTTTCATAATGGGTTTTAGGAGCTACAAATACATTTTGACCTCATGTCCTTAAAGCTCAGGAGGATCTGTAGAGGGTCAACAGGTCAGATATGTATTTGGGAGCCTGACCATCAAGAGCTCTAAAAGTGAGGACAAGAATTTTATGGTTGATTCTAAAAATCAATAGGCAGCCAGTGAGGTGAATGTAAAACCAGTGTAATGTGGCCTTCTTTGCTGGTTCCTGCTTTCAGTCTAAGCGTAAAGACATTAAAGCATGCATCATCTGTTGATACTAACAAGACAATATTTCTCAATTAGGAGAGGATAAAGACATGTCTAAACAATGTGTTCTGCGGAATGATCTCTGCACACAAACTGATCAAAGACGACATCAAGGTTCCTGAGACCTGACTGAAGGAAGGAGTTCAAAGAACTGAGGTTTTGTCTGATCTGTGGAACTATCATATCAGGGGCAAATATAAGTCAGCCATTCTTAGTGATAGTTATTTGTTACCTAAAAGCTTATTAGTGCTCAACAAGTTAGAGAGGAATTTTTAAAAGAAAAAAAAAAACATAATCTGTGAGTATGTTGAGATGTATGCTTACAATGCAAGCTTGGTTGTAAAGAGTTAAGGAAAATAAAATAACAGTGATCCTAAAACATAACCTTGTGGTACTAAATTTTAAGTGTTAATCTAATATGATTTGGTTTATAGCAAGAAGTGTGTTTTACTTCTTGCTGTGATATAAACTGATTACCAGACAAACAAACCATTAAAATGTGTTTTTTTTCCTCTCAAAATATTTTCTGTTAGTTGAACTGAATCATAATGCTATAAATTATAATTCAAACTGCTGTTGCAGTATTTATCAATCTCAACACATATATTTGGCTAATGTTCCACAGCGACTCAGCAGCCATAGGCTTTGTGGCCATAGTTTTCTCTTTCCATAAAATGAGGTAACATTTAGGCACATTGACGCTGGAGGCAAACATCGAGCATGCTGACCTCTGTTCCAGTGCATTCCGCCTGACTAGCACTCTGCGGCATTCTGCATTGGTCCCACTGGGCTTACTGAGTTTCTGCTGCACTCCACATGCTGCATTGATGACCTGATCTGTCTCAGTCCACTGTCTCCTTCAGCTGTCTTTACAGCTTCCAGTGCCTCATCTCTTTCAAAGCTAGCAAAACAACGCAGTTGTAATTGGTTAAAGTGGAGGATTTTTGTCTTTTGTTTGATAGTTCAAAAGTTTATGAGCCCATTTCTCTGTGTGTTTGTTGTTATTCTTTTTCGTTTCAAATTGTCAATCTAAACCAGGACCATTGGATGCCAAAAATGAGTATATCCTTGTTTATGAACCTGATGTAGCGTATAGCTGTCTTACAGAAGCTAGTTTATGTGGTGAGGACAGAAGCTCATTGTTTTTTTTGTTTTGTTTTTTTTTACATTTTGAATCTTGATTTTTGCGCATTATGGTGCAAAGATTACCAGTATAATAAAAATATAAGTCAGTCCATCAAAGCTAAAATATTTTTACAGCTGGTTTATTTTTTTTCATTGGTTTATGCACTCATTTATTCATCTGTATCGTTTATTACATTGTTTTTGTAAATGTTCAGGTTTGCAAAAAATGAACAAACTTAAAGGAAATGAAGTTGGAATAGGTTAATATCTGACAGATAAGATAATGTCTTTTGGCTGGTTTTAATACATATATCATTAATATGGCCTTTTTGGTTTTTCTGATTTTACTTTTCAAATTTACACCTAAAAATTATGGCATTCAAAGTTTGACCAGGGTTTATATGACAGTTAAAATGTCTGAATTAATCGTCTGAAGTAACAGTCATGTCTAGCTTTGTTGTTACCGTTGTTGTACCTTCAGTTATTGTAATACTTCCTATTATTATAACAGGCTATATACGCCATTGTCAAATTGGTTATGGCGTCCAAATGGCGAGCAACAGTACTGTTTTAGTCACCCAAATAGGTTATTGGTACACAATGAAGATAATATTGCCTCATTGGAATTATCCAAACCTAACTGGATTGTAAAAAACTCAATTATTGAAGCTCCGCCTCATGATTTTTTTCTTTTTGTCTAGCGGCTTTGGACAATGTTGGTTGTGAACTGGTGTTTTATGAATAAACTGAATTGAGGTGAACATAAGGGATTTAGAGAAAAAAGGCTTATTCATAGATTTAAAATCATCTTGAAAATGTAGCATAAAGAGGAAATTCTTTATTTGTGGAAGAATCACTATTTTCCACAAGTTTATGAAAAGTTACGTTATTTAGATTTGGCAGATTACGTAACCTATCATAGTTAAAACTAGTTTGAAATAGGTACAATTTCTTTCCCTGTTCTAAGTCTGCGTAAATCCAGAGGGTTGTTGGGATTCCAACGTCAAGCCAAAGCCTAACCAAATATGAGAACGAACGGATGATTTGATGTTGCAACCCCTACAGGGAGCAGCTGAAAGTCAAACAAAGAAGAAGATCTATAGGATTAGAGTTAACTGTTGGCTCTCTAACACATTCACTTTCTTTAAAACCACTCTACAATGTTTCTATTGACTCCCAGCTCCTCACAGCATGTGTGTAGCTGTCAAAGTGACTGTCAGCGTGTGCTGTTCTAAACACCGGGCAACAGTGAATGGAATTTTAATCTGCTGAAGTCTTCTTCTCTGAGGCAGCATGTTTCTAATCCATCATGCATTTCAGTTTTACTTTTAACATAATCATTTCAACTGCCTTTCTTATCATTTTAATGCAGTTTCAGCAGACTGACGGAGTGCTGTATTATGTAAGCAGAAACATTACTAAGCATGTTGTAAAATGGCTGGGTGGTGTAAGGCTCCATGCATTGTGGGCGATTTTATGACAGTCTTTGTTCGGGAATGTCTATCCATTTATCCATTTAGCCAGTCCTCCCTGTTTGCCATAGCTACGGACCTGCTGTTGTGCAAGAAAATATCTATCATGTACATTATAACATTATTTCAAAAGATTAAAATTAAATAATCTTTCCTCAGTCTTTGTCACGTTATTTCAAAGATTACCTAAGATTGTTTGAGTAGTTCAGTTCCTGGAAGTCTAAGTGATTCTGCAGCCCTTTCCAAGTAGAAAAAGTAAAATATGAAAAAGTTCATCTTAATAAGCTCCTGAAATATATATAAAAAATATATACTTACGATAAACACTTGAACCAATATTCAATCAAAACATGAAAATGACTATAATCTGTTTTTTACTTATATGACCAGCTTTAAAGGTTTACTTGGAAAGATACACTTCATCCAAATTGACTGTACAGTTAATATGAAAAACTCTAAATATTTGAGGAACAAATCTATAAAACTTCCTTTTGTTAATACCGAGGTAGCTATAAAGGTAATCCCCCTTTATGAGTTAAGATCTCCTTTATAAATAATTCTTAACCTCCTCAAAATTCCTGGACGGATCAATTAAAAGTATTCCCCAACGTCGAACATCCTGTTTTCCTCTTTGATTGGTACTCCATGTTGATATTTTTATTGGATTAAAAATATGTATCAGATAAACCAGATATTAGGAAGTGTCCTTGTGTTCAAATGCTGGTGCCTTGCAAGGATATAGTTTGTCCCCAAAAAGGAACAAGAGCGCTGATTCTATACAGAACTGGTGATAATCATCAAACCACAGCGATTCTGAATTGCTGCTGCTAATCTAAATTAAAGCAGATTTAAGAGCAAATGACAACATTGTCAAGTATGCATGTTGCCTATAAAAAGAATCCTATTTCAGAGGTTTCCTCACTGTGGTTTGCCAACATGTCTCCACGCCACTCTTCATCTTGTTTTGGAACCACACTTCTAATTCTATAAAGTGAAAAAGAAGAAGAGAATCACAGCTGAACCATTTGTAAAGTCTATTTCATTCCAACCCTCCACGAGAAAGTTTGTTCTGGCTTCTGGGTGTTGGCAGAAATGCAAGTTACTCAAGTGTTCTGGCGGTTTTGTTATTATTTATGGATGTACTCCATTCCAGCATGAAAGCGCTCATATTGCTCTCCCTTGTAAAAGAAAGAATACACCAACAAATTTGTGTTAATGACATTTTTATACATTTATTGATAAACATACCCACTGTGAGGCAAACCTCACAGAGTCTTTTAAAAACTTTAGAGCTCCATATTTTATTGAACAGATGAGCTGTTTGAGAGCAGCAAAGTCTTTTATCTGTCCCTGGTTTCTGGCTGTGGGGGGAGCTGCTCGTGTCCCACATTCTAATGGGTCTATTTAAGATCACAGGAATACGATGCATGAGTTCTGATTGACACTGACTTTCTCTACATTTTCAGTCAAAACGCATTACTGCTGAAGACTTTAGTACTATGTTGCCTTTTGGAATGCAAGCAGCTGTAAAAAAAAAAAAAAAAAGTGAATCAGTGCCCTATAGTCGTGAAGTGATGAGAGGAGATTTCCATCTCTGTTAGCTTGTCTCACAAGGAACATTTTGTGCAGTTTTTGGTGAGCCAACTTGTAAAACAGCGGCTTTACCTTGGATAAGTCAAATCCAAGATTTATCCAAGCTTTATACTCTTCTAAGTAATAAAACTAAAATGAGTCAGAGACAACAGCTGATCTGTGGCACAGCAAAGTTTACCCCAAAGGTTCTACACGTCTCAAATATGGTCAAAAATTACATCTCGTTATCAAAAAAATATACAAGACAAAAAGCTATAAAGAGACAAAATATTCCAAACACTAACAACTTAAAGACTGGAAAAATGGAATATACATGGGAAATATTTATTTAACTTGCTTATACCTGGTTAGACTTCCTTTTGACCTTTGAACTGCTTTAATCTTTCATAGCATAGATTCAACAAGGTACTGGACACATTCCTCTACGAGTTTGGTTCATGTTGACATGATAGCATCACACAGTTGCTGCAGATTTGTCTGCTGCACATCCATGATGCCGATCTCCAGTTCCATCACATCCCAAAGGTGATCTATTGGGTCATTTAAGTCCAGTGAACTCATTGTCATGTTCAACAAATCAGTCTGACACGATTCCAGTTTTATGATATGGTTTGTTGTCCTGCTGGAAGTAGCATCAGAGGGTGGTAGTCTGTGGTCATAAAGGGATTGACATGATCAGCAATACTCAGGTAGGCCGGGGCGTTCAACCCATGCTTAATTGGTACTAAGGAGCCCAAAGTGTGCCAAGAAAATATCTCCCACACCATTCACCACTACCAGCCTGAAGTTTTGATACAAGGCAAGATGGATTCATCCTTTCATGTTTTAGACCAAAATTTTGACCCTACTTTCCGAATGTTGGAGCAAAAATTCAGACTCATCAGCCCAGACAACGTCTTTCCTATCTTCTATTGTCCACTTCTGGTGAGTCTGTGCGAATTGTTGCCTCAGTTTCCTATTCTTAACTGGCAGGAGTGACACCCAGAGTGTTCTGCTGCTGCTGGATTCCATCTGCCTCCTTGTTGGACCTGTTTGTTCAGAGAGGATTTTCTGCATAATCATCTCTGTTGAACAATTCTGGTCATTATCCTCTGACCTGTGGCATCAACAAGACATATTCACCTACAGAACTGCTGTTTTTAATGGATATTGTCCATTTTTCTCACCATTCTCCGCAAACCCTAGAGATGACTGTGAGAGAAAATCCCAGTAGATCAGCAGTTTCAGAAATACTTAGATCAGCCCATCTGGCACAAACGACATGTTTAAAGTCACTTCAATCATCTTTCTTCCACATTCTAATGCTCGGTTTGAACTTCAGCTGTTGGTCTTGAACAAGTCTGCATGCCTAAATGCATTAAGCTGCTCCTACAAACCAGGCTGATTGGAAATTGGAAATTTGTGTCAACAAGCAGTTGGACAGGTGTGCCTAAAAAGTGACCGTCTGTCTGTCCATCCATCCATCCATCCCCTTTTCTTGATCTTAGATCATTAGACTGGCTGGACCCAATCCCATCTGTATTCCAGTGAATAAAGATCACATTCTGGACAGTCCATCACAGAGCCACATGCTAATATAAAACCACACACAGGCTCCCTTCCAAACAATTGACCAAACTTCTCTTTTAGACTGATTTGATGCTGGATCTCCACACTCAGGCAATGGAAACACTGTGAAAGACAGAAAAAAAGAAGAAAATGAATGATTTTGTAATGATGCAAAACAGACATTTTGACCATGATGGTCACTCCCCAGTGCCTGTAGCTTAAGCTAAGTCCTGGAGCAGCAGGCATTTTATTTAACAAAACACTGTACCCTCTCTCATAAATCTTTCTTCAGTTACACACTCATGGAGAGTGCACGCGCACACACAAATGTCTTCTTCAAGAACACAATTGGGGAGTAAATGCTTTTTCTGAAAGTGATTCCTACCTCCTTATTATTTATTCATGGAGCTTCTGGTCATTGCAACCTTGAGGCTTGTGAGACCTGCACAAGTGTGTACATGTGATAGGGTTTCTGTACAAGAGAAAAGTGGAGAATGCCATTGGTGGGAAAAAATGGTAAGCCAAAGCAAAAAAAAAGATGTGGGGAAGAGAGGGGGCTTGAGGGAGGGAGATGGGGGCTGTGGTCTGGAATGCTGGTTTTGGATTTCCGTCCTTGAGGGTGATGTGGAGGGCGATCGATAGTGAGGATGAGAGCAGGGCTGATCGGGTGGCAGCACGAGGCTCTGCAGGCACTCAACGGGAACAAAACCCAAATGCAAACAAGGTCACTGCTGGACGCAGTGGATGGGGAGACTGCCAAAAGTGGAGGCTGAAAGCAAAAGTTTCTCATAAGCACAAGTTTGAAGAAAAAAAAAACATCTTAGATGATTAGTTAATGTTGTTTGAACTTACTAAAAAAAAGATGGTCTCAAAAAACCAACTTGTGTTGACATAAAAATCTGACTGTAAGAAATAATTTCTAAAGACAAAAAAGGAAAACCTGAAGAAATGAGCAGCTTTTGACTTGCTTTGATGATTCTCCCTTGACAACCTCCAGAGGAACTGCTTCAGAATGAATTAGATAAAATCAACCGGTGTTCGCCTACAGACATCGTATGTGAGAGGATAGATGTAGACTGTGTCATAAAACACACATCTAAAAGTTATGAAAGAGCTAAATGTATGAAAACTTGCTAAAGAGAAGCTGACGTGTAACAATCTCTGAACAGATACAAGGAGTTGAGAACGGAGGATTAGCAAACCAACTTTAACTGTACAGTTCTGGAAAATGTGCAGTGCAAAATGCTCCAGAAGTTGAATTGTCTAAGTGTCTCTGAATGTAAACTGTGTGTGGGACACTGATAAGTCCGATAAGTTTTAGTTCAAAGGTAGTGGTTAACGCTGTGAGAGTAAATAAAAATGTAATTGTGATAATACAAACTCTTAGGTCCTAACACACACACACAAAAATAAATTGTGTCCAAATCTAGAAAGATTTACTTTGTCAAAGCATGGTTATTTCTTCTAGCTGAAAGGTTGGGCATGAAAAAGTGAGTTGTGGACGGATTAAATTTTATTCTAACAATCACATTAAAAAAAATCAATTTTCTTCATTTTTCAATTTTAATTTTTTTCCCGAAAGCTTAATTTTCAATAAGTTAGATTTTTCTTCATGTGACCTTAAGGATTCTATCACAATAGGATCATCTGGAAAACTTGGTTTTATTGGAGAGAAACTACTTTTTTTCTGCATTGTTTGTTTTTGTATTCAATACTAAAAGAGTTACAATAGCTGCTTTTTCCTCTTACAAATGAAAGAAAAAACATTGAAAGGAAACTATTGTTCTTGTATTGTGGTTCAAATACATACTGTAAATAATCAGTAAATAATCACCTTCACCTAATACTAAACTGCAATTTCTTTGGAAACATTTTTTGGGGATTTGTACTGCCTTGGATTAAAAAAAAATGTAATAGATATTTTTTTTTTCTTCTGATCACATCACAGTTAACTTGCACTAAAACCCTTGTTCTTCAAAACCTGGAGTGTCAATAGCAGAAACTCTCAGCCTTGCAAACTTGGCATTCAGAGAGAGAATTAGAGGAGCCTCTGTTACTTTGTGATGAGTTTTTTTTGTAAATCTGGTATTATTTTGCCATTTGTAGGCTCTTAAGACACATTGCACTCATGTTGTCATTTTGTGAATGTAAAAAACAGAAAGTAAAACAGACAAAAAGAACAAAACCAAAGTTTTATTTGTCGTTCTGCTTGCAATGACACTTAAAATGTAAAAAAAAAGCTCACAATAAGTGGTTATACCATGGTCAAACTCTGAGCTTTTTTTATTTTAAAGATTTACATAAAATACAACTTCTGCATACTTTTATTGACACAGATAGATAAAAACAGAATGATACGACCACATGTTTCTGTCCTGTTGCAACAATGTCAAATTTAACCAAATTTAGAGATAAGTTTTTAAAAAACAAGACTGCTTTAGTGCAGCTGGCATGTCTGGATAGAAAACTGCTTGTGGGAAGTGTCTGCTGCCATAGAAACACTGTGTACTTTAGGCTGGCCCCTCGCTGCAGCTAACAGTGTTAAAGGAAGGGTCTGAATAGCTGTATGTATGTGTTCACAAAGTAACAGGAAATATCATCAACTGTAAAACAGAAAAGAAAAATCAAGGGAAAAAGATTTGTATGGTTTCATATTGGTTTAAAGCTAAATATTAAAATGATGTATCATATTTAAATTTAACCCTTTAACACCGGAGCTCCAATGTTTAAGTTCTTTGATTTACTGTAACTTTTCAATTGTTAACACAATCAACATAATTCTAGCACATTCTGAAGGAAAAAAGCGGCAGCCGCTATTTTCCTTCAGAATGTGCTAGAATTATGTTGATTGTGTTAACAATTGAAAAGTTACATTATGATAAATATATTTGTGTTTGAAGGTCACTGGTGACACCTCAGGTGTTTAAGGGTTAAGAAACCAATAGAATGTATTCTTTATTTTACTTTTGACGTGTGTAAAACACTATTTTTTTTCCCTGCTGTTTGTAATTCAATATAATCCTCTTCAGTAAACAACCACTCAAATTTAATTCATCCTTTATTGTTTCTGTGCAAAATTATCCCATGCTTGGATAATTGGGAACTTTAAAGTGTATGGGACTTTATTATAAACAATGTTTTTCCACAGCTTCTAACGTTCTGATCACTTTCTAAATCTGCCATTTTATGTGTTTCCATATTTTATAAAGTTCTTTTAATCTACTTTGATTTTAGGAGGAAATAAGTGATGTCTATTTTGGTAGCAAACTTAGAAGATCTTTGTTTTCCTGCTGGATAAATTAGAAATGTTTTGTGTTCAATAAATGTGAAGAATTAGATCAGCAAATCCTCTTTTGAGTCTATTTATTTCTGACAGACTCTTGATAGAACAAATGAGATGTGTTGAAGCCAAAGCACATTTTATATTTACCTCATGTTCTTATAATAGCATTTGGCAATAAATACATACCTATATTCCTAGAAAAAAATAATGTAACAAACAATTGTTTTACAGGTGAACTTTTCCTTACTATCGGAAGTAAATAGAAAAAGTAGACTGTACCCTTAGGTCTGATTTTTTTTTATTTTTATTTAACTTGTGTTTGTCTTTGATTCTTGTGGTTTTGTTTGCACCCTCCCCACCACAGTCTCACCTGGTTTCCTTTGTTGTCTTCAGTTAAGTCAACCATTCTCAGTATATTCAATGGTTTGGTTTTTAGTTCAGCTTTGTCAGGTCATGTTTGTCACACTTTAACTCCCCCTCTTTGTTCAAAGCTTCGTCAAGTGCAAGTTTAGTACATGCTGTCATGTCAGAAGTTTATTTATGAAAGTTTTGTTTCCCTCACAAGCCCATTTTCCTGCACTTTGGGTTGTATTCTAGCATTTTTGATAGCAGTCATTTGAGCTACTGAAAAGGCAATGCATTACTCATACAAGACACTCTTTTTATTTTTATGTATTTTTTATTCTTCTCTGATGCTGACACCTTATTTAAGCAGATATATTCCAGCAGCGGCGTGCTCGTTGTCTCATGCTAGACTGCGATTTCATCCATGCATTGTCACACCGATGCAATGTAACGTAACCAATGTAGTCATCATTTCCAAAGTCAAGCGGGAGGATCATTTCACAGGGTATTTATCACTTCAAGCCTCCACTGTCAGCCACTATGTTGTTCTTTTATTGAGCTTATGCACTCGTGTATATCTCAGATGTGAGAGTGTGTGTGTGTGTTCTGTGCGGTCTGCATCCATGCCAAGAAAAATTCCATGATAACAGGATTACCATCTTAATCCTACTCATGGTAAGTGTGCCAGCTGGATGGATAAGGCACTGTATCGTAAACTCTGCTGGCATTACATCAAGAAAAGAGTTAGCAAAATTGTAGAAGACAGTTCTGGGCAGTTTTGTAAGATGCACTACAAAGGATTCAAACACATCAGACAGCTGCTGTACAGCAGAAGAGTAGAACGCCCTGCAGGCAAGGCATTGTTTGCAGTGACGTCAAACAAAGTTACTTTTTTATACTTTATGCTTGGTAAAATTCTATGCATAGCATTTTTTTTCTTGCCATATTAAAGGTTAAAAAGTTATAAGAAATGTGTGTTAAGAAAATGCATCTTATAGAAAGACACTTAAAATCTGCAGTAGTAAAGGATATATATTATAAAATAGTTTTTACCCCATGTATTTTTTTTAAGCTAATCCTTGGGTAGGTTTTCATTGTAAAAAGAAAATAAATTAAAAAAGCATGTTATTTTTTTCTTCATCCTGTGAAAATGGGTCTAAAATAAAATATTTTTTTTATTTTTTTTTTATATATATATTTTAAAGTTAAAGAAATGTCAAATCACTACATGCCTTAAAATCTCAAATGCAATTTTAAGTGATGGAAGTGGTTTCAAAGTGATGGACATCATTGTTTATGTCAAAAACCCAAATTTGTACATTGTTATTTTTTGGTCAAAAACAAAAAACAAACAAAAAAAACAGCATGAAATTGAAACATTAATGGTGATCGCATTGCAGCTTGTGAGAAAGACAAATTGAACCATTAATGGGACTTAAATAATTATCTTACAATGAAAGTTTGGTGGAGTAAGAAAGTAGTGAAGGATGAAATTTGGGGAATATGTCCTTTTATTATGAGGGAGAAAACACACACCACTGAGTTTTGTAGTTCATTTGATACGAATTTCTACTGCAAAATAAGCATCTCTGTACAGGTAATAAAGTCACCTAAATGTGATTATGAAACTTTGCTCTGAAAAGTTAATTAAAACTTTCTGAAATGACACATTAGCCTTGATTTGTTACAGTAAAAAAAGAGGCCAGTGTTAACCAAAGGAAAATCATCAAAACAGAACAGAAACTAGAGAAGAATACAGCACGAAATGGAAAGACCCGAGTTCCACTGAACAATTTGAACTTGCTTTTCTAGGTTGAAATGTTGAAACTTGTGCATCACAGCTTTGAAATCTTCGGTTACTGAAGGGTACTTAAGGCTTTGCCTTACCGGTAATTCGCCCATGTAATCACTTGAAATGCAATGCAATTTGGAGATGATGCATTCACTGTTGTGGGTCTGAGAGTGCAGACGCAGTAATGTACTGTTTGAGAATCAAACTAAAATCAAAATTGGCAATTATTTTGACCAAGCACTAATACAAAAGCTTTGGCCATTTTTCTGCAAATAGCCACAGTTTAAATTGGGGCTAATAGCCCTCCTCAGCTCTCACGAAAACACAGCAGCAGTTTGTTGGTAAAATGTTCACTAACTTAGTCTTGCAATACTCTAATGAGGAGTGGCATACTCTTTTTTTTCTGAACTCTTTCCCATCTCTTGTTGTAATACCTGTTTCCTAGACAGCATGCACTTTCCCAGTTGCACAAAAAGAAAAAAACTTTGCTACGTTTCAAGTCAGGCTGGATCTCTAGAGACATGTAGCCCCCCTTGTGCTTTACATCCCCAACACAGACAGAAGGGCTGTTATCTGCAAAGTGTCTTACTCAACAAATGTGCCTTCATCTGCAAGTGTTTGCTTTTCTTGGTTTTTGAAAAAAAAAAAAAAAAAAAAATTAAGCCAAAAAAAAAGATAGACTGAGGGACAGAAAAAACATCTGACAGAGATATTCAGTCTGCCAAGACCTGAGCAGAGAAAAAGAAAGCAGCGTCAGTGGTTCAGCGAGGAGGGACGTGTGGAGGGAGAGTGAAGGAGGTCAGAGAAAGGGAGCGCAGGTGACAGTATTAAGCTCCTTGTGTCACAGTGAGATAAAGGTTCCTCTGCCGCCTGGCTGTCATCTGCATTGCTCACAATCCACCCTTTATTCACCATATCGCCTCTCACTATTTGGCTTCATCTGCCACCCCGGTGGAGCAACTCCTACTGTGCTGCACTCTTTCCCCGTCGTCACTCGGCTCCCAGGGATGCCGCATATATTATTCCCTCTCATTTTCTGTTGTTCTTACAACCTAAAAAGAAAAGAAAAACAACAAACTGCTGTTTTCTTCACATTCAGGGTTGTTCTTTTCATCCAGCTTTTTCCTTTATTCTCATGTTTTAATCTTACATAACTTGATCCTTACTCATATTATCATTTCAGGATGACAAATTGCTCATATTTTACTAAGTGAAACGAATCATATGATTTTTTTTTATTCCCCATTCCTTCTTTTATCTCAAATCCACTGTTCCAAATATTATTATAGTGCTTTTTTATCCCCATTTTGTAAAAATAGGAACTGTGCTTAATTTGTTTCAACTCTAATAGGTTGAATAACTGTTGCTCTTATATACCCCCTCGTAGGGTTTAACACACCCTCTCACATCCATATTCACACGCACACACGGATATAAACTGGAGTCAATAAAGCGTAAAGAGACAGGGCTCAGTTCATTGCTCACCTTGGCTGGTTTGATCAATGGCAGGGTGCCTCTTCCAAATCCTTCCCTCAAACAGATCTGAATAAACAGACAGAGAGCATATACACAAGCACTGATAATCCGCTAATCCATTCAACCTGCTCTCTGATCAACACACACCATCAAATGCATTCAGGAAAAAAAAAAAGTGTTTGCACTGATACTGTGTACACATCCAGCAACGTGCGTAAAAACACTCAAACTTTTGGACGCTCACAAATGTTATCTGCAGTGTTTCCCTATTATCCTCTGTGACCTCCTCGGAGGGGCGTTGTTGATAGTCTTGTTGATGTTGATAAGAGACATAGGGGTTAATAGGGATTAATAGAGTACACACAAGAGTCATGCAGAGAATGGTACACGAAAACAGACCAGCATTCCAGTGTACAGCCTTTCATATGTTTATCCAAAGTGTGTATGTTCGTGTCTTTAATGGTTGATTGATGCTGTGCAGCTTGCACACAGCTTGATGAGATAAGCGTGAAGAAGCCTGTGTCAAAAATCTCCCTGGTCTGAGTGGCAGGAACACTGCAGTACAGTACTTACTGTCACATAAATCAGACTGCTTTTATCACAGCAACTCTATTAATGAATTGTATCTGTTTGACAATTTAATAACTCTCTACATCATTTTAAGACTCACTAATGTGTTGTCTTTATCTTTTTTTGCCTCCTGATTCAATTAACAGGCTTTTTATCTTTCAACAAGCACTTATGTACCTGACTTATGATATACATGCATGTCATCTTAGGTTTAGAATAAACTATTTAAGTAACTATGAGCCTTAAGTTCTTCCCATAAACTTGTTTTTTGCCTTTTATTTACAACCTATAAGATAATGTGTGTGTCATATTATATTTTAAAGCTAGGAGGATGATTTTAGTTGAGATAAATACATTTTTTTTTTATTTTGGAAGTGATTAAATAAAAGATGAACCATTTTTTGGCACTTTGTTCTCTATTGACTGTTCCTAAATATATATTTTTTGTTGAGTTTATGGATTGACTTTGTTCTTTTTAAGGGTAAATTTTGTTTTGCAGAAGGAGAAGTCCTTATTTCAGTACTTTTTTTTATTTAAAGAAAATGGATCTCCAGCAGAAAGACACTCAAGCTTTGAAGTCTTATGCATTTTGCAACTATGGAAGGAAAAGACTTGAAACAGACACAAAAAAGCACAGCATCTCTAAACCATAGACACATGCCATCTGAGGAAAAAGAGAACACTTAAGCATGGTGTCATTCAAGAAATTTTCACTTAAACATTTTTGACTTCTCTCTTCTTCTGTTTAGGTAAGGTGGACAAAGACGGCTGGCAGTGCTTCAGACAAGTTCCAGGAAACGTCCATCTACAACGAAACACTGCGGATCGAGGGCATCCAGAGAGTGCAGGGCGGCCGCTACTACTGCAAAGCCGACAACGGGGTGGGGGTGGCTGCCATCAAGTCCATCCGCGTAGATGTGCAGTGTAAGTGGGCAGGGAGGCCGAGAAGCAGAAAATGCTCCTTCCTTTGAAACCACAGCTGACGTTCACTGCAGCCATTCCCACTGTTAGATAGAAGCAGAATGGACAGATATCGAAGATTAAAAGGTGAAAACCGATTGGATGGATGAAGATATTTCAGGTGGGAATGGCTTCCAAGAGTATCTGATATATCATGGTGGAAAGGATTAAAAGCTTGATGGGGACGATTAGGATCATATGGATTTATTTGATGAAAATACCGTAGAAAAAAGTTTTCAAAGGATCAGTTCAGTCTTTGTGTTAATACAACACCTTTTAATATTTTACATGAGAGGGTTGAAAGAAGGAAAAGAACCTTCTGTCAGATACTCTTTGGAAAAAGTGAAGTCTGTGGAAAATAATCGGATTTCATAATAGTTAGTCCAGGCAGCACAGGCTCCCTAACTCACCTGTTCTCAGCTAATCAATTTCATCATTTATTTAACTAATTAAGTGGCATCATATATCCCTAGTACTTTTCTGGAGTCGTATAAGGCACTTAAAATAAAAATGCCTGTAAATCACAAATTAAGGAGTAAATAAGACATTAACCTGACATTTTAAGCCTCCTTGACTTCCTTTTGTCTGCTTCTCTAGAGCTGTCGCTCTCATATTGTGAAACAAAACAAGATTATATTAAAAGGCACTTTTGTCTTGGACCGGAACCAGCAATTTACCAGAGAGGCACTCCACACTGAGGAGTTTTTAACCTACAGCAGTGTCAACATTTGTCGTTGAGATTCACAATTCCAGAATTGACTGTAGACAAATTATACGCTGTATACTTGACAAGGTGGAAAGAATAAGACTCACCTTGTTATTGAATATTTTTTGCTGTTTTAATTAATGCAAAAAATTAAAAGCTTTTTTTTGTTTTTTCTGTCTCAATAAATTAGACTCCGCCCACATTGTGCACCATTTTACAGCTGAGAAACAGTTTTGTGTTGTAGGGGTCCTATGCTGCTGCTTGTATCACTGCCCCACTGTCCCTGTGAGTCAGGAGTCAGGTCTTGACAGCTCCATTCACATACAACCACACACTCAACACATCAATCCAGCTATGTGCTTTTATTTGAATCCTTGTGCACTAAAATCCCCATCCTCTGATTATTGAGTAAATAATTCCCCTCTTCATTGATCCAATCGTGTTAATGGTGGATTTATAGAATCATAAAAAAAGGTGGTTTCCCAAGGTCCTTGTAACTCTTGACACTCATTACCTTTCTTTCATTGTCAAACTCATCTTTCTTTATGGTTTAAATGCAGCACAACAACTTCCTTTTTTAGCCCTAACAAACACACACATGCACACAAACTTGCTCCTTTCTTGTCCCTTTGAGATTCATCACTTAGCCTCTACCCTGCCTCAGCCTCTTAATACGGCTCTCTCTCCCACTCTCATTAAACCCACTCCCCCTTCTTTAGATAGAGTTAGTTCTCCTCTGGGATTAGTTTGGCCACTACTGGGGAGATGGTAATTGCAGGGGGCCTGCTTGGTAAACAGGTTTCATTGTGAGTGTAGTTGTGACAGGAGCTGTGTGAAGTTAAGCAGCTCTGACGGTCAATGCTTGTTCAATTCCTTTTTGGCCGTGTGGTGCTAGATCCAGTGTCGAAAAGCCACGCTTCTCTAAAAGAGTGTCTTTAGCCTGGAATGATAGAGCAATTAGCCCAAGGAAAAAAAAAAAGATGGAAACAAGATTTATTTTTGTGGCGACTGTGCTGGGGATTAATTTAAATTCACATAATCAGATTATTTCCTGTTTTATTTAAAGTTATGCTGAAAAAGGGTCTTTTAATTCCTCTGATTAAAGGTTTATTGTCAATAGCTTTTGGACATTGTGGGGAGTGATGTTGCTTACTGTTTTTATATCAAAATGAAAAGTTTCTGTAAGGATATAGACACCAGAGAACTCTCCCAAAAAAAAATAAATAAATAAATAAAAACAAGGAAAATATCTGATATTTGTAGGAACTATTGATATTATGAGATTCATTTGTTTGTGTGATTAATTAGTCATGACCTGTAATAAATCTATTTTAAAAATTGACCTATTATATGCTGCAAAAAGCCTCATATTGAGATATTTAGTAGCATTTTGAAGTTTTCCTAATATAACAGACGTCCACTTTTTACGTCACCAAGGAGTATTATTTTCAATCTCAAACAATAAAAAAAAATACATAAAAAAGAGAGCAAAACATCAGTTCCAGAGTGCTGTAATTTTACACAGTGAAACAGTAGGTGCACTTTTCTGAGCAATCAAAGCAATATTTACAGCAAACTTCTTATTAATACCATAATACATATACTGAAGTCCACAGTTTAGTGTCTGTGATTAGCCGTCCGCCTACCTCATTAATTTGTGATAACAAACACCTCATTGGGATGTTTTCCTTACGTAATGGATAATAGCTCCGGTTTTGTATTTGTTAGAGTTAGTTGTGGAAGGAACTCCAAAGTTGCACATTAAAGATGCGTACAGAGACACTGAAACCTGCACTGAGAGCAATGTAAAAATAAGTTTTCAGAAAATAAATTGTTCATGCAAGTAAACAGTTGGATCATTGTCTTTTACATTTGACAATGCAAAAATAGTTACAGATAAAAAATGGAGATTAACGGCATTAAAAAAAAAAAAAATCATGAATTAATCTGTAATTAATTAATTGCGATTAACATGATAATTTAACATTCCTAGTTGGGGCGCCCAAAGATACTTGTTTGTAAAGCTGAAAATCTTTAGATCACCTCTGTCGAAACCATCTTGGTTAATACTATTTTATGTTTCACCCTGTTATATATGAATATTATTTTATGGAGCAATTCCATCATAAATTGATCATTTAGACTACAGTTGCACATACAGTTTTTCACTGCGTATTTGCGTTTAATATATATATATATATATATATATATATATATATATATATATATATATATATATATATATATATAATTGAAAGCAAGTTGAAATTTAATTTAATGAAGATAAGGTTCAGAAAACAATTGAGAACAGTTCAAACCTCTTGGGGAACTTCAAATGTAAATATTTTGGCTTCCCAAACTCTTTGCTAATTCACAAATTCTGAGTTAACTGGAGAGAGAACGTCATAGGAAAATAAACAAAGAGAACTGAGCAAAAATCCAAAGCTGGCATCAAATAAACCATCCGTTTGATATCAGCCACAGTCAGGCTGTGATCATAATATTTATTTTTACTTTGTGTCTCTGAGGGTTTATTTATTTTTCTCCTGTTCTCTAATCCCAACTGTAATTTCACCAATTTTCCAAAAAACAATGGCACTAGAAAAACTCATTTAAATTCATTTTCTCAATATTGGTGCCAAATACGGAGACTTCTTTAATAATTAAAGTTACTTCGTGGAAATAATAACTCAGTTGTCAAAATAACTGTTGGTTGTACAGTCAGACTCTAGACTTCCAAAGGTTCTGCCCAAAGATGACAAGAGACATCACAGATTTTTATGTCAGCTGCAGGGCTGGCATGAAAGATGGTGTGGAAGAGAGTATTTAAGAGTACAAACACACATACACAATGTGTGGATGTAGATATTGGTGCAGGTCAGAGCATAGCCACCTGAGAAGTGTTTGACCTTTTACTGGAAAAACTTCAGGAAGACACTGGAAGTAGGAATTGATTAGAGCCACGTGGAGTAGTTTTGAGACAGAAAATGGAACTGAAAAGAAATAAGAAAATAATGTAGTTGACAGAAAAGGTGGATGGAGGGAAAGAAAAGGGAGATAGATGCGGATGAATAATATGAATATGATCTCCAGTTTGGATGTATCCTGCAGGTCAGTTACCAGACAGGAGGCAGAGGATGTTTCTGCCCACACAGAAGCGTCAGGTCCCCTTCTCTTGTCTTCTATTCACACTTTTTTTTTTTTTATCCTTGCTGCGTGAAATTGAAAGTCAGAGCTGCACTTTTTTATTTTCCACCTCATATCCGCCTTTCTACCCTGATTTTTTATGCTCTCCGTCTGTAGTAGGCTTCTTTTCCATATTTTTTTGTTCACTTTTTCGACATTCTTCCTTCTTTAAGCTGCATGCCCCAGTATGTAAAAAGTGCTGCTTCAGTGTTTGTTTGATTCTGCACATGTATGAAGGGAATCAGCTGGAGTCCCAGCTGTGGGGCTCAAGCAAACACAGCAGTGTCTGGCTATAGGTCATCTACCTTGCATGGGGATTTAACTGTGGCTTTCATGAATGCAGGCAGGCGTGCAAGCAGTGCACTCATGCCCCCTCAAATGCACTCTGTCCATTTCTATGCTGCACACTCATCTTTAGTGTTAAGATTATCCCCGAAACACAATGAAAATGTTAAAAAATTAAAATAATACAACAGATTATAAGAACATTATACCACACAGTATGGTCACATGTCTGCAAAGTACATGTTGTGAGTAGTGATGGTACTTGGTCGTTTTTATGTTACAGTAAAATAAACAGTGACACTTCCGTTTACAGTACGGTACTCAGTAAGTATTATTATGTAGTACATACGAGGTACTTGGACTGTACCGACAAGGTAGCATATATAAGAATTACATAAGTGCCATGTATATACCCAGTAAGTACCTTGTAGGTACATTGGAAGTACTTTGAAGGTACCACTTAATACCATGTAGGTACCGTATAAATACCCAAGAAGTACTGCACTTTAAAATTAATTGTTTCAATAAACCTACTGTACTTCGATCCAAATGGTATTTTCCAATATCAATATAATTTATTTATTTCATTTTGAAATGTATTTATAATTATATAGTTCAATTAAAAACTTGCCTCAGATAGATTGATCTGGTTGGATTGTAGTAGGATAAATTGATTCATCGATTAAGTGGATTCATTGTTACACCCCTAAAGTAAATGTAAATGAAAGCACTACAAATCAAGTTAGGCCTTGGATCCAGAAAAAATAAGTATTGTTTTATATTAATAGAATACATTCACAATTTTAATATGCCCACAGATTGGATTATCAAGTGAGCATATTACTCAGACTGTGAACTATACATGGGAATCAAGGGAAATCCTTGCACTAAGCTCCAGCAGTCTTGTTACATTACTTCCCTTTACAAGAGCTGGAAGCTGAAACTTTCTCACCATTTATGTCTTTTGCAAAATACATTTCAGTGTTTCTTACTTTTGTGTTAGGTTTGCGGTTGGTTCTCCTGAAGATTAAGGAACAAAAAAGGATTTATATTTCCTGATTCGAGAGCTTATTGTATTTTTCCTGCTTTAAAGCAGCAGCTGGAACTGAACTTGGGCAGTACGAACTCCCCTTTCACTGAAGCATCTCCTCTTTTTTCTCCCAGTAGGATCTTTATGGTGTTAGCTTCAGCATCCCTCATTTGCATACATGAACAGACATATCAATGCATGTTCAACTTGGACACTTGTGAGTATATTCATAAACATAAGCCTTTTAGCGCACATGCTCAGACTTCAAAGTGTGAGAGTGAGACGAACAGTATGGAAGAATGAGGAGGCGAGGGAGTGAATGATGGATGGAAACTGAAAAAGCAGCAAGGAAAATGAGTCAAGACTTTAAGGACTGGAGCAAAGGCACATTTTCAATATTCTGCTTTGAACAGAAGGCAAATACATCAAAAGTCACTTCTATATTCCTACATCCTTTCTCATTCTCTCTTATTCTTTTATACTTCTTTCTCCTCCCTTTTTTCTCCTCCCAACAAAAAAAAAATATTTGTTTTTATTCTTCACATTGTCTTTTCATTTGAGTACTCTGAACCTAGCTTGTAAATCATGTATCAATTCAGAATGTATTTACTTATTAAACATGGAAACGTTTAAATAAATAAGGTGGTAAAGAAGGTTATTTTTCTTGTAAATCCGAGTTTTTCTCTCATCTCTGAGAAAATATACAGCATTCTGGGTGCATACACCTCCCTGGTCTTTAACACACTGCCTCTTTAGTCAGTTTTACTAATGGCCTCCACTAAACACACTACCCACACACAAGTCATTACGACAAACGACACAGCTTACCAATGACCTGACATTCTAGCCACTGAGACAGTGGGACAGTGAGCAGGCGGGTTTAACTTTCAGGAGCCTCTACTGGTGGGATGGACTTGGTTCAGAAACCCAGCATGGTTTAATCAGGATCAATTTGATCAGTTTTTTACTTCAACAACAGAACAAGGTAAGTGCAGATGTGAAAATGATGCTGTTTCCTTTGCAGAAAATGTTGAAAAATGTACATTTTGTTGATTGCTTTTATTTTTCCTCCATGTGTCTAAGAATTATTACAAAGAACATCTATTGTTTTTAGGGGTGGAGGAGTGAACATGTTAATGCTTTAAGGTGGTTTATTTTGTTTTTCTAAAGATACTCAACGTCCTTTTTTAAAGAAGTGTACACCGAGGGTAAAGTGCATGAACTTCAGACATCAAATGAAGACGAGTTTTTTCTTCTTCATTCCAGTAATGATCAAAACACAAAATCAAACCAAATTCTCAGATGCAGTCCAGTTAAAGACTGCATGTGCAAGCCTGTGCACAAGTTAGAAAAATATGTTGTTTGCCAAATAATGAATAAATATTCACTAGTATGAGCTCACTGAATATTTCATTTAGATAATTAATGAAAAGGACTAAAAATAAAACAGGTTTAAAGTTTTTCGCACGCTTGCTGTGTGGAAAAAAAAGTTTTTAGTTGTAATGATAGCAAGCAAAACATCAAACATGCTATTATCTAGCTAAATGACATTTTTAATCTGTCCCTTGGTATTTTAAAGGAAAATATTCCAGTATTTCTCTCTCAAGCTACTTGAAAAACATGTTTTGTTAGGTTTTATTCAGACTGAACACATCCCGTCTGCTTAAAGTGAATCAGAGTCCATTTCTCCCGATAATGCGGATCAAAGTTTCAGTCTGAATACGCAAAAGGAATCCTGGTCTCGTACCAGGAACCGCTATCTAAACCAATCTTTGAGGTGGTCTCTGTTCGCTTCCAATCTGACTGAACTTTGGTTCACTCTGAGATTCCTCAGTCTGAATACGATCTGCTCCAAGAGAAACAACTCGGATTTATTTGGGGTTGGGACCGGCACAGTGAGACCCTGGCTCAGGCCTCTGTCAGTTTTAAGGTGGCTCCAGCCCCGAATGACACAAAAGAAACATACAGCTGCGCTGGATTTGATGAATTGCAAAATAAAGTAGAGAAAAAAAAAAGGAAAAACAGAAGTTGACTTCTCACATCCTCACACGGAGAAACCGTAAACTAGACAGCTAGGAAAGACGGAGGAAGGAACAGTCAGAATAAAAAAGAGAGACATTGACCTTTCTGTGGATTTAAGGTTAAAAACACAGGCTGAATCATTGGGCCACCTCTTTGCTGTTCGAGTCACACACCATGGCAAAGGTCACACAAACTTTGTGCCCTTTACTGCTGTCTTCTTTCACATCTCTTCGTTGTATTTTTCTTCTTTTCCAGTGCTGGCCTGTTTTTCTGTTTTTTGTTTTTTTTCTCAGTCTTTTTAGCTCAAGCTCAGTTCCAGTTTTTCTATTTGTTTATGTGTCGTTGTCAATGTCTCAGTCTGTTTGTGTTTTCTCACAAGCTCACATTCTCTGTTGTATTTATGTCTCCACTCTTCCTATCATAGTTCAATCTCATGTCTGTTTTTTTTATTCATTTTCTCACCCAACAACAAGTGTTTTCCCCACATGCTAGACTCTCATTGAAGGAACATATTTAAACCTTATACTTTTTCTTATATTTCTCAGATCACATTATTTTATATTGACCCGTAAAACACTTTTGCTACTAGTGGAAAAGTACTGATCAAGTCAGCTCATGCTAACCTGAAACAATAAAAAGGTAAAAGTGAGATTTGGTTCCAAACGATACAACAAAAATGAAATCCTAATGGAGAAAGGGGGAAAAAAAGCTAAATTCATTTGTCACTTTTAATGTATGTGCTGCAAGTAACCAGTAAATACAGTTGAGAAATTAAAAATAAAAACAATTAAACGTGTAGGTTTAATCACTCCACATAGAGGTAGCGGATGTTTAAACATTAAATTCAATCCAGGTCTGAAAAACAAAATACACTCTGACATTTTAACTTCTTTATTTAACCAAACCCCTTTTAACCTCTTTATAATGAGCACTCCTGGTACTGAGGGCACTGGAGAAATAAAAAATTCAAATCAGCTATTAGCTTCGAAAGCATAATGAAATATGGACAAGCAAAGTGCCAAGTGATTTTTTTTTTTTTTTTTGCAACTCCCTCCTACTTTACAAAACAGTTACACCAAATGAAAATAGTTTTTTTTTTTTTAAAAAAAAAGGTAAATGTCACAGAAAACGGTAAACTATAGTTTAGTTTTTTTCTAAAAGTTGAGAATCTGTCAATTCTAACAATGTAAGAATGACCTGAGATATGTAAGGTAGGGGTTCTAATAAGGTGGGAAAAAGTCATTTTCATTTGAAGATTGGCCAAAGAATAATGAAACAAATCCTTTTCTGCACATGAGGCGATGCATTTATTTTAAAATAAAAAGCTGAAACATCAGAAGTTTTCAAGAGAATTCTTTATTGAAGGAGGACATTTAGGAACCAGAATGAGATCTCGACCACACCCACAAGATCTGTTCTTTGAACATCAACATCCACTGTACAGTTGCAGGAAGGAGGTCTTTCGTTGAATTTCCTTTTCTCCTTTTACTCTCCATTTTCACCATCTTTTCAAAGAAAATCATTGTCTGTTGGTGAAGGAGACCTAAAATGGACATTGGAAAGATTTTTTTTAAACCAGATTAACAATTCTTTCAATGATGAAAGAGGCATATACTTTCAAATAAGTTGAAAGTGACGCAGGTGGATTTGTGGCCGGCTGAAGGTCTGTGTCCTAAATTAACAAATGAAGTGGTTGATGTATCATTTATTTATTTTGTGGGTCTGGTAAATAGAAGCTCTGGGGAAATAATTTGCTCACAGGTAAATGTATAGCGTGGTACCTTAACCCTTTAACACTGGAGATGTTGCAAGCAAGACCAAAAAAACAACAACATGCGCTTTAGACTATTGTAACTTTTGACCATTTACAGAGTAAATGTAATTTTAAAAGATTTTGACTTAAATGGCGCTTACTTGTATAGCACTTTTCTACCATGCTTGATGGTCTACAGTGTGGTCTACAACTTTTTACCTTAAAAAACTTAAAACTAATTAAATAAATAAACAAAAAACATTTTTTTTACACCTACGTTTTAGTCCTCAACCATGCTTAATCCCATGGGTGTCAAACTCAACCGCACAGGGGGGCAAATTCCAAAACACTCCTCAGGTCTGGGACTGAACAAAATAAACATTTATTGAACACTCCGAAACTAAATTTTTGCAACCTTAAAATAGTAATTTGCTAACATAATTATGAATAAAAACAGGCAAGAATATTATTGCAGAATACATCAACTTAAATCTTAAATAACTTATTTACTCTCCATGAAAATATATTTTGTCGAAATTATACAAGTTAGAAATAAACTAAACATTTAAAGAAAAAAAAAACAGATTTCTTTACTTTGTGTCATTTTATAAGACAAATTACACTTATTAATATCCTGGAAGATTTTGATCGTCATAAAATATTTCTTGCTAAAATTATACAATTATGAGGCTGTCGAACAGAACAAACAAAGCCTGTAAATAAAAATAAAAATTGTCCTTTTTCGCTAAAACAAATCGAATCATTCAGTTTTCTTTGGAATGGGTTTTGTTGTCTGTTTACTATGTTCTGCCTTTGCCCTTAGTTATTATTAGTATCATGTTTGTGTTTCTGCATTCAGAATCATCAACTGATCCATCTTCCTTTTCCATCTAGTTCCTCAGAGAGAGGTTGATTGGTCGCTCTGTCAACTTTACCCTCATTATCATTACATATCTCTTAGCTGTATTTAAGTGGTTCTGAATTTGCTTGAATACTGATGCTAGACTAGGTTATGGAATAATAAACAAATAACTGAATGTTGAATGTTTGAAATTTCAAATCAGAAGTCTTTGAGATGGTTCATTTGTACCAAAGAGACTAAACACTTTTAGGCATCAAAACATGGTCAGAAGATCTGCTGAAGTCCAACAGAATAGAGGAAGAATAATGGGAACTTTCAAAGAGCTTCTGATCTATGAACTTTAAAATCTTATGATCAACTGTAATGTTCACTCTGACCATACACCAGTTTCACTGAAAATTATCCAAAATGGCAAAAAAGCATCCAGTGAGTGACAGTTCTCTGCGTAAAATGCCTTTTGAAGGCAGAGAAGAATCAAAGAAGGGAAAGTATGTCTGACAGAAATGCAGCATTAACCTAAATTACCTTTTGTTACAAACCTGCATAAAAGCATCTTTCAAAGCACATGCCAAACCATGATGTAAGGGATCACAATCACTTCATTTTTTTTCCAGCTAAAAAGGAGAAAATGGACGATGCAGCCGACGTGAGCTCTTCAGAACCAAAAAGGCTGAATGTTGTCTAACCAATGAGTCACCATTTGTTTGGCAATGCTTGAATTTCATCTGTAATTAAAATCAGCTCCAGCAGTCAATGAAGAAGCTGTGCATTTATCAGAAAGATTGCACAGAATAATAGATAAAGGAGTTGAGTCTTTGTTCATTTGAGACATTTCCAGCACACACTTTTACCCATCAGTCAAGTCTAAAACAAAGTAATTTGATTAATCTCCTCCAAAATAAGAGTCTCTATTGATTAGGAAATATAGCATTCAAAAAGTGGCTTCAAATAAAATAACATACGCAACAAAAATGAGTAAATATATTTATTACTATTATTATTTAATGTAAAATATTGTTCCATATTTGATTTGTAAAATGTGTTTTGGCTCATTAAGAAGATCTCATCAAGCTCAATAGATGATAATATCTTGTTTACTTTAACAGTTTGGTAACACACTATTCTTTTTATTAAAAATAAGACTAAAAATTGGTTTACGTAAAAACCATATTAATGGAAATCTTTCATAACTAAACAGGATTTTAAGTGCTAGAATCATGTTGGCATAAAATGTGTGAAAATGAACCTAATGTTGGTAAAATGATGTGTAACTCTAAAAGTAAAGCATGTAAACTGTTCAACGTTAGGAAAATTCAATTAAAATGATGCAAATTTAAATCTTTGTATCTTTAAACCAATTTGAAGCTCCTAATATTAAAGGAAAAACAGCAGCTGCAGTTTACCTTTTGTACGACCCAAAAATACCTATTTTTGCCTGCATCAGGTGCTAATTTAATGCTTTGCCAATTCAGTTTGGTGTAATTAAAGCATTAACTGTATCAAGTTAGGCAAGTTACAAACTGACCAATCAGATGCCTCAATAAAAGTGACGTTTGAAACGTTCTCCCTCGCCCACCTCTAATTAGTAGGGGTGTGGCCTTGCAACAAACTCACTCCTGATTTGCAGAATGGTTGCCTCAGAAACGTTGAGAAGGACCAATCACTGATTACTAATGTTGTCTGGTTCCAATCATTGACTGTATAAATAGGATATGGACTGAGCAACCCCCCCCCCTTCTTGTGTTCCAAATGTGAAGTACCCACAGGTGGAAAGAAGGTTAAAGTCCCACAGACTTCCATTGAAAAATAGACAGTTATTTCTCAGTTTTTTTATTTGTTAGGATAACCATTCTTGCTCTGATGCTTCCTGATCCTAGTTTATTTTTAAAGATATTTTTCTTTATCGCCAGTTGTTCAAGTTATAAACTGACCAATCAGATGCCTCTGTAAAAGCATATGGCTCTCGCTGGCCCCGTCTCAAACGTTTGATTGACAGATTTCCCAAAGCCGCTTTCAGTGGGAGGGGTGTGGCCTTCGAACAAGCCAGAACAAGCTCATTCATGATTGGTGACAGTAGGTCCTTTAGAAATGTGACTTAGCACAACTCGGACTAATCGCCGTCGAGGGACGGTAATCGTCTGCGATATGGCGGTAGACGTATCAGGAAGTGACGTTGAAGACTCTGACCTGATTTCACGAGAGCCGAAGGTAATGCATTTCCTATGGGGGACCTCAACACTTGCTATGTCAAGTTCCTACTTATACAGTCAGTGGTTCAAATATGGCAGCGTCCATATTGCATGAATATAAATAAAACAGACTGAAGTCATTATGGGTGACGTATATAAATTCATTAACATATTGAAAGATCATACGTTTTTGTTTTATTTGGGAACATGCTGACGTTGGCTCATGCACAAGTAAAAATACCATATGCTTTTTGCAGTGGCGGGCCGTGCATTTCACACCTAGGCCTTCAGTAGTGCTCCATCTGAATCAACCCAACCCTCAATAACTATTTTATGGCTATAAAACTTCTACTGCAGGTACAGCTGCCACTCACACACCAAAAGCATAAAAAAATAACCTGATAAAATTGCAATAATATTTAGGTATATAGCAAAATTTTACTCACCAAAAATCCGGATTATTTGTACACAAAATCCATCCTTTCTATCCTCAAGAAGATTTCAATCACTCTGTCGTGCAGATTATCCGTGCGTTTTAGTTCCATCAAGAAGTCCTTTTCTATCGCCATGGAAGCTAATGCTGAAAGTCGAGCCTGCCCTGACGTATTTCTGGCATAAGTTTTAATTCGCTTCAGGGCTGAGAATGTCCGTTCAACAGAAGCAGTGGACACGGGGCTTGCTAGCTTCGAAGTTGCCCGACCCCGCTTAACAATGTCCAGCCTTTCTTGAAAAGTCCGTCTTGAAAACGGCTTTGACAGTAAGTCTGCAACCAAATCCATTTCTTCTCCTCCTTCAGCCATTGTGGATTGACAAACCAGCTATTATATTCGATTTATTTGCCTGTGAGGGTCGCTACGGATTCTGTTTACCGGCTCTTCCTAGTACACTCTCCGATTATCCAATCACAGCGCGTGAAAATCCTGACGTTTCCGTGGGCCAGCTAGCTGGCCTATCACGTGGTCTCCTCCAGATCTGATTGGTTGAAGCAACAGCTTGGTCGACAAGTATTGTATGCTACAGGGCCCACAGAACTGATTGTGAAGGCCTCCGGGCAGATTTCTTTGACCCTAGCAACAAATGGTGCTGCAATGTGATTGGTTAATGCTTAAATAGGAAAATACACGTCTGGAAGCAGCGCAGCCAGGGAGACAGCAATGAAAGGACGAAGACAGAGCATTTGGAATTATAGAATACGTATTCACGGAAATAAATAATAATTAATATCAGTCTGTGATTCAGATATTTTTAGGCCAGCAGAGAAGGCCTTGCAGGCCCTGACGGCCCGCCACTGGCTTTTTGGTATCTTTACTAACGATCTCAATTAAAAATTTGAACCCAATGCATAAATTGATGCAAAAAAATAACATGTATGTAAGTAACAATATTTTTCAAGATTAAAGGCAGATCAAGACATTTTAAATATTTAAGATAACTTCCATAATATGAGAAATGATTGAAGGTTCGACTCAATAATTGGATGTTCCTGATCTTCAGCATGTTGAGACTCCTTGACTTTTATGTCTGTGATCAGTACACATGCAGTGTCCACAAAGCCCTGAAGGACCACTTGTAGCTGAGGAGTTAGACCAGCAATCAGTGCTTGATGAATTTTTGGTTTATTTGATTTTAAGGAGTCTATCTGTGGGTTTTTTTTACAATATATCTTGAGAAACGAGCAAGGTTTCACTTTTAAAAAAGTACATCGTTGTCACAGTGCCACTTAACTGGTGGACACAAAATACAATCAGTGTTGCTTATGGACATCTGATGGTCCTTTAACTCAAAACTGTTTTGTCAGCATGTCTTTTTTTCTGCCAGTATTAAAAGCTTATCTCAATTAAGCCTTAACAAGCCCATTTGCCTAAAACAAAGGTCAGTAGTTGGCAATTTGAAGTTAGGTGGTTTAGCAGAGAGTGCATTTATTTATTTATTCTATGCCAAATTCTCTTCGTGATGCAACCGAATATTTTATCCCGGCAGGGGACCGGCACATGGAGACCCAGACTTGGGCCCCGTTGTGGGAGAGAAACTTTAGTGTAGTTATTTTATTCTATTTTTTATTGTTGTATTTTTGTCATAGACGACTCTAAACTAATGTTTTTTTATCTGTTAGACACTAATCATGACCTCATTCATTGCTCTTCTAGCCAGGCAGTCCTTGGGCGTGGAGATCTTAGGAGGCAGGATGTGATTAAGCGTTTATAAAACCTTTGCCTTCAAGGTAAAAGTATTACATGTGAATTCACAGACAAGTGGATTAGTGTCACCTTGATAAAGGAAACATACAGAAAAATCAAGAGGGCCATGGCAGCAGATAATAGCTTGTCTATGTTCTGGGGGGTATGTATCAACCAAACATGGAAAAGCACTTAAAAGTAGCTCCCAATTCCTCTGATCAGCCAAAAGAAGGGAGTCTCTGAAAGTGCTTGTTCCACCTCAAAAGTATTAAGTGGTGATCATTCCTCACATGTAAAATCAGTATTGACAGTTTTGTCGTGTTACATGGACCCTTATATTTAAGAAATAAGTCAGTCTTTCTTTTTAAATTCCCTAGAGAACCATGTTTAACTTGAATGCTTATGCTGTGGAAGAATAGCGTGCTTGTCTGAATAAAACTAAATATGTATCTCATAGTCTCAGCCTATGAAAGCTGTAAAACAGCAACCATACTGACATAAAAGAGTCACAACTTCTTTATAGCAGGAACAAACACGGTGTTTATGGGTTAAGGTATCTGTCAAAAAGAAACATTCAAAAAGACAAAATTGACCACAAATCCATACTCTACACAGCTTTGCAAATAAATAAATAAATAAATAAGAATACAACTTTTACTTTTGTGTTTAATATGTCTGTTTTGAATATAACTTTTCCTTGTCTTGAAAATGAAATTTCCACTGTTCACTTACTGTTAAAAATAGGTCACAGATATGGAAGTGGTGGACAACAGTCCAAAAAAGAGCAGCAGACATTCCACTTAATTGTAAAAAAAACAAAAAAACAAACAAAAAAAAACTCCATGTTTGTCAAAAGAGAAAAGACAATAGGAGGATGATGAAACAAAATAACAAAAATGCCCGAGCAGGTGACTGAGAGATTCTCGCCTCTCTGCTGCCACCGCTTTGCTGTCTGCCGACCAGCCAGTGGGCGCACTCGCTTCAGCCACAGGACCTGTCCAGGTTGCACCCCGCAGTTTCCAGGGCAGGCTGTAGCAGCCTGAAAGGAGTAAAGCGGGTTAAGAAAATGCATAGAGAATAACAAAGAACAAGAAAGGTAACTCACAGCTAAAGAGGCTAACTCTCAGCCAACAGAGAGCTGCCTTTTAAGGAGCCTGTGTGATGTGGGAAGTTCTGACTTCTTTTTTTTTTTTTTTTTTTTTGCTTGTTCAATAGCTTTTGGCAAGCCTGATGGATAAGCAGATGGAGGTGGTGATAACAAAACCACAATCAAATCTGTAATTTCTTCTCAACCGTATGTTTAAGACAACGTTATACATTTGCAGTCCCACAGTCAGGCTTTATTTTGTTTGGATATTCAGGCTCCTTCTAGTCGTATCAGTTACATATCAGAAATGATGAACACAAAAAACGTATCAGAAACATACTATAGGTTGCTGTCCATCTTTGCACCATCACCTCTAGTAGACATTTATCTGTCAGCAAAAGTTGATGGGTTGATCACTTTGTTCATCTTTTTCATGTGCTGCAGTCTTTTAATTCTGATTATGCTGTCTTTAGCCATTTTTTAAGTCATTTTCTAGGAGGTAGTTGTTTGCATTACTTACAAAAAATTTGCCTCTGAGTTGTGGGCAGGACTCGTGACGTGGAGCACCTTACACCCATTTCCCATCATCCCTTTGATACCACTCTCACCCGCTAGCTTACAGCCCCTCACAGCCTCAACCTAATATTATCAATGCACAAAAGTGTTAAGCAATATTGGAGCTATCCAGCTGCAAAGTTGACTATATCAGTTCAGATGAGGAAAACAAAGACAGTCATTGGTCTATTTATTTGCAAGTGGATGCATCAGGATAAAACGGAGCAGGGAGCTCATGGCATGCTGTTGTGGGTTCTACGTTACACCTACAAGCTTTTAGATACAGCATTTTTTTTCTCTGCTACTGATTTACAATGATTTAAGTAAAAAAATACCAAAAAAATGCAATTTTAAGCTTAATTTGGTTTATATATAACCTCCATGAGTAAAATGCAAAAAGTTCATGTTAAAAACACAAAACATTATTATAGAGGGTCTTTAAGACTTACCTAAAAAAAAAAAACAGATGGTCTAATATTAAAGTAGAAAATAGTAAAAAAAAATTTGAAATGTGTGGTTTCTTATATCTTTATACTCGTTAATGAGTCTTATGAATGTGTAAAATATGTGGTTGTAAGATAATAAGCTTAAGTTTCCAAAACCAACAGAAAGCTCAGTTGCCATCTCCACCTCATCTCAACCTGAATACAGTGAGTCATCGATGACATATGATGGAGTTTCCATGACAATCTCAGGTTACCTGTAGGTCAGATCTTCCACTCTGGCATTACAGTATACTGTATAGAAGTCGATCTTTCCCAAAAATCTATTTCATAATATTTTGTCAAACAGTATTTTAATGTGAAGAGAAAATAATGTCAAAATCAGGAAGAAAGCAGAGAGCTAGCAGTGGGGCAGACGTGTTCAGTAGATTGAGGTTAGGAGAAACCTGCGACAGTAGTGCAGAGAAAGAGCACGACAGTAATTTATTAAATACCAATAAACCGTTTGGGACAAATATAGAGCAAAGTATTTGACCTATTGTCATTCTGTAAGCTCTCAGTATAAATGATAGGAAAATGCAGCTTTTATATTCTGTTCATAGATGTCAGTAAACTAAACAAGATGCAGTTTTGTTATTGAAGTCTGTGACTGTTTCATTAAATTTCACGAACAGACTGGCGACCTGTCCAGAGTGTAACCTGCCTTCGCCCAACTGCAGCTGGGTTAGGCCCCAGCAACCCGTGACCCCGTAAGGCACATGTGTCAAATTCAAGGCCTACGGGCTACTGTCCCGCAAGATCTTTTTATGTTGTTGGTATAACTGGCCCAGCGATGTGTCGTGCACCTGGGCTGCTAGAATGGGCGGTTTCCTGCCCAATTGAACAGTTTTGATTTGAGATTTGCAGGAAAAAATAGCTTTAGGTTTGGGATCGCCTCAAAATGGTTATATTTGGCTTGTTTCCTTTATAATTACAGTGCAGGCTGCGAGGTGAAAGAGCGCACAGAGTTTACTCAGCTTGTACTAATAATGTAATTCTTTGTAAATTTATACATTGTAGAGATTTTTAATAAAAAATTTATTAACTATATAATATCTTTTTTACATTTGTAATTTCTTTGTTGTTAGTATTTGACAGAAAGCTGCTCTGAAAAACAGCAGGTGATAAAGAAGGTAAAACAGCTGTGCTTTTTTAATTTTAATTTTAACAAATAAACAATAGATTATTTGCTTATGAATGTAAAAGTTTTAGGGAGGATTTTGACTGTTGGTGTTGAACAAGATTAGGAAAACACCAAACATTTTCTAGTGGTAATCTCAAGTGAAGTTATTTGATTTAGCTGTTTAGTCTCTAAAAATTATATTCACATTAACACGTTTTTAAAAAATCAAATCACAAAGACACACACAAGATCTCACACTGAACATAAATTAACTTATTTAAGATATTTTTTATAAAAAATGACACAGGCCTTAAAGTAAATAAATTAGATTTTTCTTCTTTTAACATTCACTATATGTCTGTTGTATAATTCTGACAGAAATATATTTCTTTTATTTATTAATTGGACAGGTCACCAGTTTGTCGCAAAATATTTTTTATGGACAGAAAAATATTATAAGCTTTTTAGGGTTGAAGTTGATGGAATAATATTTGTTTCTATTTTATTCATATTTATCTTAGTTAAGTTTTAAAAGTTTATAAGTGTTAAGTGTTTAGTTTTATTAAGTTCAAGAAATGTTTATCCTGTTTGGCCTGCGACCTAAAGTGTGTTTTAGATTTTGGCCCTTTGTCTGATTGAGTTTGACACCCCTGCTGTAAGGGATAAAACGGGTTTAGAAAATGGATGGGTGGCATTATTATATAAACAGGAGGAATTCTCCATGTTGTATCCCAAATCAGACACCATAAATCAAAATTAATCTTCTTTTTATATGTAATAGAATCTGAAGTGAGCCATCCAAAAAGACCTTAATAACCTATAGATCTCCTAGACCCACTGGGAGCTCAAAGAACACTTCATGAACTCATAATTCTCTTACTGTTTAGTTTGAAGCTGTCCAGCAGACCGGCAAGAGATAAGAACCCTCCACACTTCCCTGTCATCTTGCAAAGTTTATCTTAAATGTGTCCTTTTTCCACTTTCCTCTGTGTTTTCCGTTGTTTATTTATTGACTCCTTTCGTCCCTGAAAGTTGTAGTGTGCAGTGCAGGCTCCAAATTATCTTGACCTTACAATGTGCTCTTGGTTCCAGCTGATATTTTTCATCAGGAAAATGACTGTTACGCTGGAATGACGCATAAATCAAGAGGTTGAAAATTGTTTTTTTTTTTTTTTTTGCCATGCGGGAAACATTATTAAATATGATATAGGGAAAAAAGAAGCTATGGAAGACATTTATTAAATAGGAGATGCTTTTGTAAGAGAAGATAAAAGGGTCTTTAAACCTTCTGCTGTCATCAACTGCAAAGTCATTTCTAGATGACCAAAATATTACAATGATACATAAAATAACGCATGTTAGCGTCCAGCCCATAATTGCCATGCAGGAATAATGCTCTCTAAAAATCGTATTACGCCTGTTAGTCAAAGCTGTGACATTGACTTATGTATTTTGAAGAATTAGAGAATAGATGGTCGGATGGATGTCTGAAAATCCTGTACAAATGTGATAAAAATCACATTACCATGATGATGCAGTAATTAAGAAAACCTGCTGTATTTTTAATATCCTCCAATCAATACCACTGATCAGATTTCTCCTGCTCTCTTTCCTCTCAGCCCTCATCAGCTGACCTGATTCACAGTCCTTGCGGGCCAATTACTGAAAATGTGATGGGGGAGAGGGAGTAAAATAAGATCTTATGTCTTTTGGCAGGATTGATTTAAAGTTTTGTTCTTGTCATTTATAGATTTCTTTCATGCAGAGGCCAGTTCATTTCTGCCCCAGTGTCTTGCTCCTCCATAGATATTACTTACATTCCTGCACATGTGGCGAGCTGGGCCGCTGTTAGCTATTTTTAGCGAGTTAGTTCTCTGTGTGACACCTGAAGCCACTATAAGATGTAAATGTTGGAGCATAAATTAAACAACTGACAATGAACCTTTCATTTCATTTCCTTTAATATTTTTTACTGCCCTCACAGCTAAGACGACTGTTCAACTTAACTAATTCCCCAATCCCCAGACCCCGAGGGGTGTCATCTGTATTCATCAATGCCATAAGGCCAGACCAATTCTAATATTATTTTATGGCAATGACATTTTTCATTCAGCCAATGTCCAATAACTTATGGCTTTGATTTTGTAGCTTTGCTCTTTTTTCTTTTTCCTTTGTTTTTTCCTCTTAATGTTAATTTTGACTGTGGTTTTCTAAGGCGCTTTCTCTCTCTGTATGCACTTTTTCCCTCCCCTTTCGTTTCCACCCCTCTTTAATTTTTCTCTCTTTCTTTCCTTTTTATGACCAGCTGCACCGGGCCGGGTAATGAAGGCAGTTTATAGTGTGGGACATGCCTTAGGCAAGCTCCACGTATCACAGGTAGAAAAAGCTCAGATGGGGTGGAGATGGAGGGGCAAAGACTGAAGCATTAGAAGCTCCAAAAACAGACAAAATTCAAGATTAGAAAAAAAAAATGATTAAAGTGACAAAGAAAGTCATGAATGGAGCTCTGTCAGGTCTTATTTGAGCCGTTATACAACATCTGTAAAAGATTAAGGTTCAAAAATAGGCAAACAATAATAGGAAAACAGCAAATTATGAAAAAATAAATAAATATTTGAATTGTTACTAAGTACTAGATTTCACCTTTATTAGATCTGGATGCACTCAGCACTTGGAGTATGGAAAGGTGATGAAAACCACACAAATCAATGTGCAGAAGGTAATAACCATTCCAGCCACAGGCCAGTGGGGGTGTTTCCTCAAAGCACTGCCTAATAAGCTTTGTGACGAGTGTTCTCCTGATGATTTCGGGGAGAAAAGAAACAAAGACTGGCAGGTATTCCATTTTTATGTTCCTTAAACATCTGTAACTATCTTAGGCGGACAGCTTTTTAAACAATCTTAACACTTTATTAAGGTGCACAAGCAATACATTAGAATGTAAGGAGACATAAAAGCTAAGACAAAGGAAGATTTTAATGCAAAACAGCTTTTTTTAAATTTTTTTTTTAGTTCTGATTATCCTATAAGACACTAAATGTGACACATTGATTGGCTTCATCCCTTTTATGAATAAAAACAGATCTTAATCAGGACAAAAAAAAGGAGAAAAAAATCCTGTTGATGGTTAAAAGTTAGTTTTAATGAAGGATGTATCCACACAAATTAATCCAAAAGCACATTAACAGACACTTAAAAGAAAGAATCCATACAAATCTCATCAGGACAGGAGAATGTCAAAATATGACAAGTTTTAGACTTTTTTTTTTTTTGGCCCAATTTAGTCATGTTTTATATTTATTAAATACTTATAACTAGGGTTTCCACTATTAAAATAAACACACACAAAAAAGCAGACTAGGCATAAAACAGTCCAACAAAGTGTCGCCGGTGATGCTTAAACACAAAATCTTTAGCACGCCGCTTTTCTCCTTCAGAATCTGCTGGAATTACATTGATATGGTTGAAAACTTATGGTAAATCAAAGAACATAAACACTGGAGCTCCAGTGTTGAAGGGTTAAAATTGTTGATTATATTTTTGGGCAGTGAAGTCAGTCAATTTAAACAAAAAAGTTCAATAATCAAATAATGGAAAATCTACACACTACCACCTAGTCTTCCGAAATGTTTGAGATTGTGAACACATGCTGTAAAAGCTCAATTATTAAACAGATAAAAATGGAAAGAAAAAAAAGAAAAGCAGTGGAACAATCTCACTTTAGTTGGACTTTATCCTGGATAAACAGATGAAATTTACAGGAGGTGGAGGCCCCATTAAAAGGGGTCAAAATGAACTCTCACTGCTCACCTTCTTAATGGATTTTATTTCACTTTTCAAATTTTAGATGTCTCTTAACACATGCACTAGAGTATATTTAGCTACGAGGATTAGCATTAAGAGCTTATTTTGGCTGAAGAGTGATCAGATCTTTGTTGATAGGATGGGAAAAACTAGGGATAAGCATGTTTTTATGTACTATTTCAGGCCTGTATCGTGTTCCAAAACAATATCAGAGAAGTAAACCTTTCCCCTTCCTATGATACGAATAGAGACACATTTTGAAGATGCTTTAGATATGGAATCAGGAACTGTTGATGTGTTACTAAGCTGTGGTATTGTGTTTAGCAGCTGGTGTTTAAGTGTTACTGGCTCTCAGAGATGACACTATTGAACAACTTGTTTAGAAAGACTCATTAGGAGTTGTGTCTCTATTTAGTTCTATTTAATTAGACATTTATTAATTTCGAGAAGCACATTTTTTGCTAATTTTGCTACAGCTGCTGCAACAAATTACAAGTCCCACTTTAAAAGTTTTTTCTCTAGAGCGCCAGTAGTTCATCAGTCTTGTCTCTGGGTTGTTGGCGAGACTGTTGAAGTGTCTTTGTTTACAATTCATCCCTCTAGCTTACAGCCCCTCACAATCCCAAGATAGCATTAGCAGTGTAACAAAAATGGAGAGCAACATCGGAGCTATCCAGCCATTCAGTTTTGAGCCAGAATTCTGAGGAAAATTAAGATGTCCTTGGATCTGTTTGTCTACAAGTGGATGCATCAGAATTGAGCTGAGCAGTGAGATTGTAGTTTCTATATAACAATTACAAGCTGCATTTATTTATCCCTCTGATTCAGAACAATTTACACAGAAACTGAGTTTTAATCTGAATTTTCTTTATATATGCATTCTTTCAACTTTCGGAGTGACATAAAGTCTAACAACCCTGCATGCATAATATAAGAATATTATTAACAGCGGAAGAATTATTAGTAATTATGTGATTAAAAAGCAGTTAAGGGATTGTATTTAATAGAAAATAACACTGCAAGGAAAGAAAACTAATTGGTTTCTTTTAACCTTAGAGGTGTTGGGTGATGAGGATGTAGTCAAAGAAATTTGAATTCAATATTGCTGACAGCAAAAACAGCTAATAGACTTTATTTTTAGGGTTTCCCTCAACACGTCTTGTAAAAAACATAAATTATATAATGCATAAATCTAGATCCCAGTGGTATCTTTCTCTTTAAAAGAAAATTACACATTTTCTGTTTTACAGTGAGATATGTTCATGAATCTTTGACAAAGTAGCACTTACTTTCTACAACTTTAACACATGCAATCCAACAATAACCCCAACCCAGAATTCAGACTGCTGACGAAACTGCATTCTAGACTCAAATTACCCTGGGAGTCTCCTTCCTCTCATTTATTTATTTGTTTACTCCTTCCAACTACAGAAGTGAAGTGCTAGAATACCACTTCATTGTCTGAGCAAGAATTCACAGAGGGTGTCCAGAGTTGCATTAATAAAAGCACTGTGCATATTGCACTAGAGTCTACCGTTTCTCCCTCAATGCAACACTAAAAAAATGTGAGAAACTTTATAAGTGTGGGCTCATATTTGAAGGTGCACTAAATGTCTACTGGATGGTCACCGTTGGGGTGCGTGGCACTGAATAAATCAAATAAATTGGGTTATGGAAGGTGCCACTCCTGATCTTTCATTCTTGTCCAAATCATTATTTTTTATAACTCAGGATCAAACTGATGTTGCATCCCAGCTCCTACTATATGATCCATGCATTTACAAGCATATGGATGGAGTGTGAAGGGCATTCTTTATCCGCTTGGTTCCCTGCAGATACGGTCAGAAAGTACTTGTAGGGACTCAGAAGATCTTTCTTGTGTTTGCCCTGAGGGGTTGCACCAAAGGGAAGTGAGAACCATGTGCTGTGGTGGCCCTGAGGTATTTCTTTGCTCATATTCTTGTGTGTCACCCCATATCTGTTTGTGCTTGCATTTGATCGCATACTGTACATGTGGTAATGTGCAGCTTTTCTAGTATGTTTTGTGCATGTGTGCGCAAGAGAGCCTTTAGCCTGAAGGCTAAATCAATGAGCTATGTCTCTGTGTCCCAGAAGCCCCTCTCTGCTGTCAGCCCCACATTGTGCAGCTTTGAGGTTACGCTCACAGTAAATAACCATGCCCAAATTAGCCTTTTTTATGGCCTAAAATAGTAGAGGCAAGCTATCATTAATGTTTAATTCCTTTTCCCACGCTCTTTGCTGACAAAAGCATAATTAGTGTTCGTGAATGTTGAGCTCAACAAAAATGCGTGCTGTATTTTCAGTGTTAAGCACAAGGTTTGCAAAATAACCACACGGTATTTGTCTGAGAAGTGAAATTTGCAACAAATAAATAGTGTTTCTCTTAAGGATGAACATTTTTACAAAACAACTTAACACTTTTGGAGTAAAAAAGTTAAACTAATAGAGAAAAGTCAACACCACGAGAGGTCAACCAGCACACATTGTTTTATGCGTTACAGCCTGAGGTCATAACATGTCTAAAAATAGATGTATTTTTAACACGACCTTATGTTAAAGCTCATGCCCCCATTACCAAGACATATCTGAGCAATCATAATATCAATGTTGGGGCTGCAAAGACATTTAGCTTTTTGCACAATCCATTAGAACCCACAACTAAGGGGAAATAATCATTATTGGAGCCTATAATCAATTTTGATGATAAACTGCAATCACATCCCAGTCATTTTAAGGAAGAATGTCACAACCCTCTTCAAAATGGGCCAATAACATGAAAATGATTTTGTTGAAGTCTAAGAATACTTGGACTCCCAGAGCTGTTGGAAAATAAATGGTTTAAAAATGACATCTACCCATAAGGTCAGATTGCTAGTAAAATAGATACTTCGAACTCATTCATAAATAAAAACCAACTAATAATCTAGTTCTGGACTGTAAAAAAAAAAAAAAAAAAAGACTTTGGGGATTACACATTTGTTACTATGACTTTTAGTAATATAGCAATGTTGGATAGCTTTTCATGGAGAGAAGTAAGTATCACCCCTATTTATGCGTGGAGAATTCCTGATTTGTGCATAACTTAGGGTTTGTGCATGCATATTCTTGATTTGTGCATGCATAATTCTAGTCTTGTGCATAACTTTAGATTTTTGCATGCGTAATTCTTGATTTGTAACTCAAAATACATTTTGTGCATAAGTACAAAAATTACAAAATAAAAAAAAAAATACAGTTTACACATGCACAAATTAAACTTTCAAAAACTTGAAACTAATTATACACGCAAATCTTTAAAAATTATGCACGGATCACTTGTTACACACGCACAAAACCTCAGTTATGCACTAAATTTGGGGTGAGACTGTTTTTATGTCTCACAGATTAGTTCGTAAGTGGTGCGTTTAAACACTGCTAGAATGCTGGGTCATCAGAGTTTTCTTATCAGCTGTTTTGAACTTAGATATAATATAAATATCAATAATAATAGGCGAATAAATATCTGGTAAAACTTGACATTTTCCCACTTTTTTTAAAAAACGTGCTTGATAATTAATATTAAAAAGTCTAAACAAGCATTTTAAGAACCCGCAGATCGTAGCGGCTGGTGCTGCCTGCAATCGCTGTGCTTGCCGGCCAGAACTCCATGCATTGGCTGTATAAAAGTTGGCGGAGGCGATGGTCCCGTGTTGGAGACGCTTACGTACACACGAATCCAAAGTTGCACACAAATCAAGAATTATACATTCATAAATTGGGCTGATACTTATTTCTCTACATAGATGTTACATACAGTAGATTTGCAAAAGCAAAATTTACTTCTGCAAACAAGCAAGGAAAAAACTGTGATTTGTAAAATGGTTTAAATTTTCTAGTTCTATTTTTTTTTTTTCGCATTGCCTTTATATGTAATTCAAAAGCACAATTGTCCTTGTTTTTTTTAATATTTTTTTGACTTTCAACTTATTTTTGGCATTAGGAATCCTTTATAAAATCAGACTCCAACATACACTTCTTTTCCACTAAAACACAAAGATAAAACCTTTGATTCATTGAAATATTACATAAAATTACCAAGTTGTTCTCCAAAATATCAGCCTAAATCAATCTTTACTCGTGAAGACTGCATTTTCAACACAGACAGTGTTCTCGTTATTTCTAAATGTAGGCCTTGTGCATGTTTTATGCCCTCTTTAAGGCGATGTCTATGAGCGGAATGATGAATAATTGACGAAATGCAAAGCTGGATCAAACAGTGGAGTTTCGCTTGTGCTCAGTGCGCAGGCTTTTCTCTTTGTGCTGCATCTATGAATGCCAGTGTGTGTGTGGTCAATAAACTGTAGATATTTCTTCTTTTTTTGTTTGTATCGAATGTTCAAAAAAACAAAAACAAACAAGTTTGTTTTCCCCATGATGTCCAGTTTTTACTTTAGACTGATGGAATTTTATACAAGTTTTTTTGTAGAAGCACTTGTTCTTTTAAATAAAAAATGTTCTCAAACAATATATTAGTAATTTCAGATGCACAAATAGATCTCACTTTTCAAAAAAAAATAAAAAAATTACTTTGATGTTTGCTGCTGCATCTATTAGTCTTTACCCAAGTCAGTTTAAAAGTGCCATAACCCAAAAAGGCTTCACTACAGTTTGATTTTACACAATTTCTGCAACATTTATTTATTTAATCTGACTACTGATGAGGTATAAAGAATTTGATCATAACTATTACATGTCATGTGATATGTTGAATAAAATTTTGGTTTATATGTTCAGAAAACATGATGCCAAGTTAAATTCTGAATCAAACAAGTGTAAATAATAATGAGAAAACTCAGGTGGTAAAATGTAAACTATAAGTGATTTGGTAACAATTAAAAAAAAACACTGTTGTGGTAATCCCACAATAGCTGAAATACATGCATTTCTTAATGGACATGTGAAGTTAATCACTGATTAGATGACGATGTTTTATGCTTAAAGAACACTTATCTTCTTTGTTCTGAGTAAATCCAAAAACAGCCCTTTGGAAACTTCCAGAATGCAATTGAAATCTTTCCTTTGTTGTTAAAGAATAAAGTGACCACACACAGTCCCCAAACCCCACTTAATAAATCTGGAATTGGTGCCATGGATTTTCAAAATACAGCCCTATTGCTGCTTTGTAGAATACACTATACACAGAGCTAGTAACTTGTGCAATTGCATCCACACATACACACGTTGCACTGCTCCTCCTCTATAGCATTCTCACATAATTGAACCTGTCATCTTCTATTTGGTCTCTTAATGGCCATCCACTTTTGGAGAGCTATTAGTGCCGGACATGTTATTGGAAATCAAAGAGGATTTGGAGTCCAGGGTGCCCTTGTGCTGGAGGAAATACCAAGCAGAGGTCAGCTTGTTACCAAAACACATTCTGACCACAAGAATAGACATTTTCTGCTTCAGTCATTGCCTGGTTACTGTAGTTAATTTGACGTTTTGTTTTGACTTTTAAGGACTGACACGCTGGCATTTTTTACATCAATGAAAGTGACTGAACTGTGGTTTCAAATAGTTATATTGTTGGTTATGATTAATTTTGTCAGTACAGGACTGATCTGCATGCTTAACAGAACAGTAGGGGTGGGCAACACTGGGAATTTGGGTATCAATCAGATACCAAGAAATTACAGGGTCACTAGTACAGATATTGATAACCGATGCTGATGCTTTTTTCTTGAAATATTTTTTTAATTAAGTCTATAATAAATCACAGGACAGAGACTTTTGGCAATTAAAAATGTTTTTAAATAATTGCTACAATCTCTAAAAACTCTAAAATGTAAACAAAAAAAAACATTTCACTTGGTTCTGTACAACACTGTAACATTTCTGCAGCTTTCAGTTAGTTTGCCTGACATTAAATTGTTTACATGCAATACTTTTATTGACTTATTAGAGATAAAAACATATGTGAATGCCCAGTATATCAAAATGTAACAAATTTAGCACTCTGGCAAAATTGAACAAACCTTTCTAAAGTTTAGCTAATTGTATTTTTTCCTGCAGAAATGCAGGATTGATTTGTCTGTCAGTTAGGTTTCCGAATTCTTCCTCCAGAGACTAAATTGTAGTGATCCCAGGTCTCATTGGTTAAAAATAAACTTTAAATTAGCAAGAATTGTTATATTATTGCCAAAGATCTCTGTGTAATACTACTTTATGCTAACACCGCAGACCGCACATTCTTGAACATGCGTTCAGCCCGTGGTGCTTACACTAGAAAAGCAGGAAGGGCGTCTTTCTCTTTTTCTATCACCATTTACAGTTGAAAGAGACTGCAAAATATTGAAGCGTTTCAAATTTCGTAAATCTTCCTCCAGTCTCTTTCCTTCACGACCAGTATACAGACGCCTTGATTTCATATCATTCTGGCTGGGCACTGACCGAAACTGATCAATTTTTCAACAATTGACATCCGTGCTTTTTAAAAGCCGCACTATCCATACCTCATTACTAAATCCAAGTCCCTGATTGGTTAAAGCTTGATCTGATTTAACTTCTAAAGTGCTTTCAATGACCACAATGTCTGAATTCCCACCCTAAACCCTAACTACTAAAAAACAATATAGTGCCCTGGATTTTAAACACAATTCCGACACCATGCTCGCTACTTTACTTTTGTTTTTCTAAATGATGAATGAAAATGTGGATGGTTTATTTTAAAAATTACATTAAAACGTGTTTTTTTTTTTATAAAAATTGTTGAACCGCAGTGCATTGTGGTCTATATTCACTAATGTAGTGAGCATCGATGCACTCCACAATGGAGAACAAACTATATAGTTATTAAGGGGAAGGAATATGGACATAGCCCACATGTTTTGTACGTAAAGGCCAAACATGGTCTTAAAAGTGTGCGCAGCTACGCATGAACGAGGGAACATGGGAACACACGTTTGCATAGAGTTTTTATTTAAAGTAGCTGCTTTCATTGCGGAGGGTAGTGTGAATCTAGCATCACTCAGGAATGCTACACAGATGCAATATTTGTCTGAAGTCCTAACTGCTTCCAATAACTCAGTGTGAGGATTGTACTGTGACACTCTCACAAATGTCAAAGAACACAGTATCAAAGTGTACTTTTTTTAAACGTATCATGCTAAACAAACTTAAACATAGGAGGATATGAGTTTGGGGAGTTTTTCAGGATTTCATTAATGCCCTTTACCTTCATATCATATGAAAAGGAAATGCAAAGATCACATAGAAATAATTGAGTGCAAAAATGTTGAAAAAAAAAAACTGACCAGTTCATGCGGAGCCCTGATCTCTACATCTCCAATAACTTTTGCTATAAATTAGAAGTTTTGAGCTGGCCTGCTCATCTTTTACTCATTCTGCTTCTCAATAACCTTCCAATTAAATTAAATTGTCTTCAATTTCACAATATTTGCAAAGGCCTTCCTAATGTTTGGATATTTGCGTCACCTTAAAATATCTGCTTAAAGGATCTTTCTGGTGAAGGACTGCACTCTTGCTTCTCTAAAGAGCGCTCTCAGTCCTGATCACTTGATGGCTATTTGCCTCAATATAAGGTCTGTTGTGGCCAGTTACTTAGTTTGAAAGGACAGACCTCTCAGAAGACAAATGGTTTGAGATTTATTTGCGGAGTGACGTCTATGTTTTTATTACTGTCAATGTAAGCTACATCTTTTTGTACTTTTCAGATACAGTATGTGCTTATCATTGTCTGATTTAAGGACTACTTTGAGCAAATGTGCTGCCACCATTTCATAACAGTGTATTTTTCTAGACACAATGACCAATTTTAGGTCTTAGAAGCATTAGAATGACTATTCCTGCATAAATGTGAGTTGAAAACAAAAATAAATGTCAATCTTTTTGTTCCTAAGATACATTGAAAACTAAACCATGTATTGTATGTATGTACAATACAAGATATACCTATTTTTTGTCTTATTCAAACATCAAAAACAGTGGCAGACACCTATTGCAACTTTTTAATTTAGAAGTCTAGATGTACATGCAGAAAAAAAAGAAAGAAAACATTGCAACATCATTGATCACAGTTGTGTCCAAAGCCAGGACTTTGGGGAAATCAGAACCTTCATTAAAGTTTCATATTGTATTTTTGTACACTTGCAGTTTCATCTTATGTCTCCATTTACTTATGGGCTCTAAGTGAGACTCACAGTGGGAGTTTGCCATATAAAAAATGTAACAACTCCACTGTTGGAGACCTGGGTTGTAAAAAGACTGTCATTTTCAAAAATGATCTGTGAGGGGATTCAGACATGCATTAGGTTTGAAGTGTTTGTTGAATTTCTTTCTTTCAAAGATAGCAGTGTAGACCCTCCTTTTTTAGGACATGGAATGTTCTTTTTCTAAAGTAATTTTAATGCTAAAACCCTTTTTTTCAGGTTACACTCTTCTCTTTGTGCATTAAATATCATGCTAGTCGAAGCTGTTCTTTTAGTCCTGAGTGTAACAATAGTCCGTAGGTCAACACATTGACCTTCATCTGTCTCCTGCATTTGTAAATAAAAACACCAATTAATTTGGAGGCTAAGATTTCAAATTTAAATGATCTGACATGTAAATGCTGTGGTTGGCTACGGTCAGAAATACAGCTGCAACCGCACGATAGGGAGACATTGACAGAATCTTGAAGATTAGCTGCTGCTGATTGATTTTTGGAAAAATCATTGTTGTGGTCATGAATGCAGAAGTCGACAGTCATTATGACGTCATTATGAAATTGGGTGGGAGCAGGGCGGCCACGTAACGGTAGCAGCCAGATTGCCGACCAGCAGCAGCTGTGACAGGAAAATGTTTGAATGTCCCTGGACGGTAGGTGTCCATATCAAATGCCACCAGCCGCCAGCTCCCCGGTAGCCTGGAGGTATATAAAAAGTGGGCCATTCTGTGCCGCTGGTTATTCACAACTCAGATTTTGATCACATTATAATCTTGTCAATTTGCAAATGTAAACATTTATGAACAACAGACCTCCCAAGAAAGCACAATCTTCTGTCTTCTCATCATCAACCGAAATTCATCAATACACTGGTTTCAGAGTTGCTGTGGTGCTATCAACGCCATGATGAGTTTTGTGCAGCATGAATGTAGTCTCCCCACACAGTGGCCAGGATCGGCAGATTGATGTCTGGTCATTGCTGGACCCCCACCCATGTCATCAGCCCTTGTCAAGTCTCTGCGCTGCTACTGTACGATTTCTCACTATTGGATGGTAGT